>NC_051163.1:123865912-123935039 GCF_013339745.2 Dermacentor silvarum | reverse complement strand
CCACGAATGTTGTGAAATTTCAGAAATCACGTTTCCTCATGCTTAGTTGCAGAGAGCATTTATTTAATTAATTACAAAAGTCCTGAGAAGCCGTAATAGGGAACAGCTCAATTTGACAGCGCAGAGCCGACAAACACACACGGCGCTTGCAAGAAATGGTTGTCAGCCAGCCAGGAAATAAAAGCGTTTTTGACCGTTTGGCTCACGCATGCTCGACAAGCCGTCGTTGGCAATGGAGAACCATCTCCTTAGTGCAGGCCACAAAGGACGGGGAAAAGAAACAAAGACGGGTATTTCTATGGATAGCACATTATTCGGATAAACGCAACCGAATAAGTCGTGAAGCTAGGGCGCAACTGAATACACCATATAATCAAAAAAAAAATATTGCGTTTGCAATTCTATGATCACTCCAGGTGAATTCTAGCCGTTGGGGCCGCAGCGCCTTGATGTTCCGATACGTTCATGCATAATGCATAGTATGTTGACTATGCCCTATATATTCAAGATAATTACTATGCTATTCAACTGCCAAAGTTCTCAGACCACGTCTCATGTTTTGTCAATGTTCTCAGAATTTGGAGAATTGGAATTGGAGCAGTCAAAAAAAAAAAAAAAGAAATCACCGCCCAAGCACTCCGTACAGATGGTTAACCAGCGAAGCTGAAACGTGCGGTCCCGGTGTTAAGCAGTGCGTTAATCAGACGCTGAATGAAGCGTTTCTCAATTGTTGGTTACATATGTTTATGTTTCTAGTGGAACGCAAGCGCCAATGGTTGGCGGATGCTGCTAACCACGACGCCGAGCTAACTCGAGATATCGAACGCATGCGACAATGGCGAGCCGAGGAAGCGGCATTGCGGGCAGAGCAGCGCAACGTGGCAATGGCGCGGAACCCGTTCGCCGGGCCAAAGCCCGCTTTCGGCGGCACGGCTGCGACGGGATGTACGACGTCACTGACGGCGCAACCAATGGCGCGCGTGCTTGGGTACGACGTAGAGAATGACTTAACTGACGGTGCAGCCAATGGAGACCTTTATCGAAAATCTGGCGAACGGCTTTTCGTTTCGCCTAGCCATATACAGTTTTCGCTGTAAAACCATAAGGCATTCTGTTCACAGCGCATGCCTTTTATCCTAAACTTTCTCAGTGTATTAAAGAGATCAAAACAGTATTAGTGCTTGCAATCTAAAAGCGATGCAATTTCGCTGGCGCTGCTCTTTACGGGCAGCGCAATGACATGTGAGATGCCATCCTAGAAGGCTCAATTGTTTAAAGCTTTTAAGGGTGCCAGAAACACCTGCGTATGTCTCAGCCATGTTAGTTGCACGCGCGGAGTCCGAGGAGTCCAGGCAAACCTGCTATCGCTGTCGGGGCAAGACGTTTTACTCAGACTTTCAGTGGTAATTTCGGTGCGCATATTGCAATCGGGCAATTCAATCCAGTCGGAACTATAAGGCATGGGAATTGGCCAGCTGTCGGATACACGCACGGTCCAAGATATTCTTTCGAGAGCAATAGCTTCATCAGCGTTAAGAATAGTTATTATTTGCTCATTTGAAAACACCATTAAGTAACGAACCTATATACGTCAGCGTTTGCATACCTAACGGTTGGCACGATGTTAGAAATGTGGAGAAAATTGCTGTTCGTTATTTTCTCATTAAGGACACTATACAAATGTCATTGTGGTTCCTAATCTGAAAAGCTTCAGGAATCTACCTCACGGTTTCGCGTTTTTCCCCGGGCAAGAAATATAGGAACACAACCACATGTATATTGCAATGAGGGCTAGATGACTATCCTCACCGGCGCGTACTTCTCTTAGTCTCGGTTCATACAGTGCATCATTTTGGGAAACACTCGAACCACGAGGGAGATTTTTGAAACTTATAGAATTGGGAAGCACAATTTAGCTTTGTATTCGTTGTACCTTCAATAGGTTTACCGTAGCGCGATTAAAAGACAGTACAAAAGGTGACACACAAAGACACACACGGCGCCCTGTGTATCCTTGTGTGTCACCTTTGTACTGTCGTTTACTCGCACTACGGTAAACCTATTCACGTTGCGTTAGCAACAAGCCCAACATGCAACCCTAGTGTACCTTCGCTCACCCTAACTGAAAAGGAGTCTTCATACTGCAAATATGATCTCGATAACATGTGTCATATGACATGTGGCAAAAAAACAACAAACAAGAAAAAAAAGTTACGGTTTGTACGGTGTTCGTCTTGCGCATGCGCTTGGTGCGAACCTTGCGGGGGTTTCTGTAAATAATAAAATCACTTGATAGTCCAGCATTGTCCTGTGCACTTCTCGTCTCTGTGTGTGCACCTAGTTCGCTGGTTTAATTCTTTGTTCACAATGCACAAACTCACCTAGCACTCAGCCTTAGTGCATACTGTTTCTGGAGCGTAAGCTGGCAGCAGAAGAGCAGCTTTATTCTCCGGATAAATATTTGTTTTGTACACCGTGCGGCGTGCTTATTCCTTGAAAGTTTATTGGGGGTATAATTGAGCAAGAGTGAACAAAAAAAGCGAGACGAGCATGAAGAAACCATTTTCCCTTGTTTCGTCCTGGTTTTCCCCATTGTGCTTCACTTAGTAAAACTTAGCGAGCTAGTTGGTACATGATAACTGGTGGGAAATAGTCGCGCAACAACCACGGAAGGAAGGAATTCGTTCTACGCGCACCGCGATGACAGCATTATTTGGACGTGACGTAAATGGTGAGCGATCATTGCTGGCATGCCTTTTGAATTCGCTGCCCTTCAAGTGTTCCTACTTGGACGTACCGCGCTGACGCCGCACCCTCTCAGCTTCTGCCCTGGCACGATGAGGAGAGTTCGTCTGCCTTATCCAAGCAGCGTTGATGCCCGTGTTGCTTTTTTGGGCAGGCGACGCTCCCTCCCGTCACCAGCGATTGAAGAAGAGGACGATGCTGATCTGTCACGTGACGCTGGCGTCGCTCGCCTCACCCTCATCTCCGTATTAAAGCGAAGCCTTCCAGGCGACCGAACTCGGCTGACCGTGGGTGCTTGCCGAACAGCTCACACACAAGACAGCAAGCACTCACATATCGACCCGGCTAATATGTGGCCCGGCCCCCCTCCCACTCTCCTTCTGCACTGCTGACGTGGCGATGGCTGACTGTTCTCTACGGAAACACGCAATGAAACAACACGCGGTACTTTAGGTATCCAGAGTGCAACGAATACGCGCCTTCGAGGACATAATTTAATAAAGCAAATTCATGTATGCCTTCTTGTCGGCGTTTGGCAGGTCTGTTCGGTCGGCTTCTTGGCCAGTAAGGTGGGCCTTTCTTGGATATTGCGCGACATTAAACTGAGCTCATCGCGTAGGTGGCGTTACAGAAACTGCGCCGAGTCGCTCGCATCACGCAACTCGTGTTGTGAATGTTTCCGAGTTTTCATGACAGGCACGTAATCGCTATTCTTCAAAACGCGTTGCAGGAGTTTTTTTTTTTTTTTGTAGCATTTAATTAACCGCTTCACAAAAGCTTCGCTTCGCTTAAATTCCAATATTTTCGTTAGTCCTGGAAACTTTTTTTTTTTTTAGGGCATCCGTTGCTGCGTTGAGCGTCGGCGGAACCGGCAGCTCACTGAACCAATCGCAGTGAAGCACCGACCCTTATCAAACCTAATTGGCGCTTATTAACATTATCAGAATTGTTCCTACCATTATAAGCCCTTATCGTTCTTAGCACCTTATCCATCCGCGTCGACCATTATTAACCGTGATGAGACCCATTATGATTATGAGGCACGCCTTAGTTCCGGTTAACGTGCACCCAATCCACGGTACGCGTGTGTTGTTGCATTTCACCCCCATCGAAATGCAGCCAATATCTAATCACTCATTATTCTTATGAACTCACAGACTGCTCATTGACCACCGCCAACGTTCTTCCTTTAGAACTTGTTCTGTTTTATGCATTAATTTCCTTATAGTGATTCATCTTACCTGACCGACGGACGGGTTTTCTAATGGGTAGGCAAGAAATGCTTACGCACGAAAAAAAAAGAAATAGCGACGATTACTAGCGTATAGCGGAGGTGGCGATGTGTAGCGCGAAGAGGAGGAGGAGGAGCGAAAGGGTGAGAAGGAACGCGCAGTGCCCGCACGAGACGTGCTCCGCGGCGGCGACCCACTACGAGATGGTGCAGCGTGTGCCGTCACCCGGTCGCCGATGACGTCATTACTAAGGCATGCGGCGAGCGCGTCCACTGATACCACATATGGAACAAGTTGCTGGCGTGGGCTTCGGACCCACGGCGCATGCGTTACTTCACTTGTTCCGCCGCCGCCGTAAAGAATGCGCTCCGCGCGAGCCATGCGTTCCCGCGTTCACACTTTCTTTCTGAACAATAGGCGACGCAACCGGTGGAAGTGCTTCGTCTGCCACTGCTGCCAAACGAGCTGTCCGAGCAGAGGTTCAGCGTTGCCGACCCCAGAATCCAGAGGTGCGCGTCGCCGAGAGGACCCTGCCGTTCGCGCCGCCAAACACACCGTCCATTTTTCCGACCATAAGGCTTCCTGTATGACTTCTCACTTTGGGCGGAGGAATTACCCACACGCTGGTGAATGTCCCTTCGCGTTGAGGACGTATGGGGCGATGACGGCAGCACCATTCCATCATGATCATCAGGGACTGGGAGATGAGTGTTTCTTGAAAGATTATAGGGTGTGGAAAATAAATAGTTCACGGTAACTACATGTACATGCTTACATGCACTCAGATTGTTTGCCTCATATCGCGAATTCAAAACACCTAAAGAGCTGCGCTCAAAGTTTGCATCAGGAAGTATCGTAATCGCCAGTGAATTTTTGTAGCGGCAGCTACACTGGCCGAAGTCGAGAAGTTTCGCGTGGCTCCTGGAGAGCCATGCTGCGCATTGCGCGTGGAGCAGTGACGTCACTCGGCGCACAGCTCGCGCCGGGCGGTTGCCCGGCGTTTGCGCTGGGCGTTTGCCAGTTGGTATAGCCAAGGTATATGTAAACTGGTAGCGAAGCTTCCATAGAAGCCCACATGTCAAGAAAATGGCGACTGGTTGCAACCGTCGCCATCTAGGTATCGGGGGGACAACTAACAGTAAGCAAGAATAAAAAATAAAAGTGACATCACAACCGGAACTGGCAGTGACGTCAAGATCTTATGCTGCTTGGCGCGAATGCTTCAATTTCTTCAGCGTCCGGCATTTCCACCGCTACGCCAGCAGCTATTTTTCTTTTGAGGCTGAGGCGAGCTTGTGATGCGCCTCAGCTGAAGCGCCAGCGTGTAAAAAACTATAGGAGTGGCGCGTATGGTTTAATGTGATCATAATTAGGCTTTTATTGACGGCAATTGCTCCAGTAGGTTCCTTATGAAGGTGAGCGAATAGGATGGAAATAAATGACAGTGCAACAGAGGTTTCAAAAGCAATTTCACGTTTATTCGTCTAGAATAATGCCACCATGTAATTGACCAAACAAAACTTGTTTCAATGGATGAAAAGTATTATGGCTAGCACACAGTCGTAATGTATAGCAACATATGGGAAACCTTTTCACAGAATCATTCGCAATTCCGTGCGACACCATGTATTCATATCAACTGTTATCAGACAAGACAACATTGCCCCACATTATCATTTAGAAAACATTTGACTTACTAATTTTGCTTCCTGTCGGACACTCATAGCCTGAATTACGGAGAGTGAACGAACATAGCGCGACGTTTCTTCGCGGAGAGTTCCGCATTTATCGTCACAACGAGAAACGCCGGCTGATCCTACGTCTTTTGGGAATCTATGTTATGCGAAGCAGTGTGCGAGCAGTTAACGAAACGACCATCAAAGCACCAAGGCGTAGGATGCTGTTTCATGCCTACATCACACGCATGTCATGATATTCGTGTCAAGACCTATCATTTATGTTCGTCATACACTCTTGTGGTAATATGCCAATTTTGGCACATACCAAGCTAATGAAACGACCATGAGAGCACCAAGGCGTAGGCGGCTGGTTCATGACCTACATCACACGCATGTCATGATATTCGTGTGAAGACCTATCATTTATGTTCGTCATACACTCTTGTTATACTATGCCAATTTTGGCAAATACCAAGTTAACGAAACGACCACGAGAGCACCAAGGCGTAGGCGGCTGGTTCATGACCTACATGACAAGCATGTCATGATATTCATGTCAAGACCTATCATTTATGTTCGTCATACACTCTTGTGGTAATATGTCAATTTTGGCACATACCAAGTTAATGAAACGACCATGAGAGCACCAAGGCGTAGGCGGCTGATTCATGACCTACATGACAAGCATGTCATGATATTCATGTCAAGACCTATCATTTATGTTCGTCATACACTCTTGTGGTAATATGCCAATTTTGGCACATACCAAGTTAACGAAACGAGCATGAGAGCACAAGACGTAGGCGGTTGGTTCATGACCTACATGACAAGCATGTCATGATATTCATGTCAAGACCTATCATTTATGTTCGTCATACACTCTTGTGGTAATATGCCAATTTTGGCACATACCAAGTTAACGAAAACGAGCATGAGAGCACCAAGACGCAGGCGGCTGGTTCATGAACCTACATGACAAGCATGTCCATGATATTCCTGTCAAGACCTATCAGTTATGTTCGTCATACACTCTTGTGGTAATATGTCAATTTTGGCACATACCAAGTTAATGAAACGACCATGAGAGCACCAAGGCGTAGGCGGCTGATTCATGACCTACATGACAAGCATGTCATGATATTCATGTCAAGAACCTATCATTTATGTTCGTCATACACTCTTGTGGTAATATGTCAATTTTGGCACATACCAAGTTAACGAAACGACCACGAGAGCACCAAGGCGTAGGCGGCTGGTTCATGGCCTACATCACACGCATGTCATGATATTCGTGTGAAGACCTATCATTTATGTTCGTCATACACTCTTGTTATACTATGCCAATTTTGGCACATACCAAGTTAACGAAACGACCACGAGAGCACCAAGGCGTAGGCGGCTGGTTCATGACCTACATGACAAGCATATCATGATATTCATGTCAAGACCTATCATTTATGTTCGTCATACACTCTTGTGGTAATATGCCAATTTTGGCACATACCAAGCTAATGAAACGACCATGAGAGCACCAAGGCGTAGGCGGCTGGTTCATGACCTACATCACACGCATGTCATGATATTCGTGTGAAGACCTATCATTTATGTTCGTCATACACTCTTGTTATACTATGCCAATTTTGGCAAATACCAAGTTAACGAAACGACCACGAGAGCACCAAGGCGTAGGCGGCTGGTTCATGACCTACATGACAAGCATGTCATGATATTCATGTCAAGACCTATCATTTATGTTCGTCATACACTCTTGTTATACTATGCCAATTTTGGCAAATACCAAGTTAACGAAACGACCACGAGAGCACCAAGGCGTAGGCGGCTGGTCATGACCTACATCACACGCATGTCATGATATTCGTGTGAAGACCTATCATTTATGTTCGTCATACACTCTTGTTATACTATGCCAATTTTGGCACATACCAAGTTAACGAAACGACCACGAGAGCACCAAGGCGTAGGCGGCTGGTTCATGACCTACATGACAAGCATGTCATGATATTCATGTCAAGACCTATCATTTATGTTCGTCATACACTCTTGTGGTAATATGCCAATTTTGGCACATACCAAGCTAATGAAACGACCATGAGAGCACCAAGGCGTAGGCGGCTGGTTCATGACCTACATCACACGCATGTCATGATATTCGTGTGAAGACCTATCATTTATGTTCGTCATACACTCTTGTTATACTATGCCAATTTTGGCAAATACCAAGTTAACGAAACGACCACGAGAGCACCAAGGCGTAGGCGGCTGGTTCATGACCTACATGACAAGCATGTCATGATATTCATGTCAAGACCTATCATTTATGTTCGTCATACACTTTTGTGGTAATATGTCAATTTTGGCACATACCAAGTTAACGAAACGACCATGAGAGCACCAAGGCGTAGGCGGCTGGTTCATGACCTACATCACACGCATGTCATGATATTCGTGTCAAGACCTATCATTTATGTTCGTCATACACTCTTGTTATACTATGCCAATTTTGGCAAATACCAAGTTAACGAAACGACCACGAGAGCACCAAGGCGTAGGCGGCTGGTTCATGACCTACATGACAAGCATGTCATGATATTCATGTCAAGACCTATCATTTATGTTCGTCATACACTCTTGTGGTAATATGTCAATTTTGGCACATACCAAGTTAACGAAACGACCATGAGAGCACCAAGGCGTAGGCGGCTGGTTCATGACCTACATCACACGCATGTCATGATATTCGTGTCAAGACCTATCATTTATGTTCGTCATACACTCTTGTTATACTATGCCAATTTTGGCAAATACCAAGTTAACGAAACGACCACGAGAGCACCAAGGCGTAGGCGGCTGGTTCATGACCTACATGACAAGCATGTCATGATATTCATGTCAAGACCTATCATTTATGTTCGTCATACACTCTTGTGGTAATATGTCAATTTTGGCACATACCAAGTTAACGAAACGACCATGAGAGCACCAAGGCGTAGGCGGCTGGTTCATGACCTACATGACAAGCATGTCATGATATTCATGTCAAGACCTATCATTTATGTTCGTCATACACTCTTGTGGTAATATGTCAATTTTGGTAGTCTCTTGCCCTGCATCAAGGACGACGTAAGATCGACGTTGCTGAGGATTTCTGCGCAAGAATCGCTGGCTTGCCATCACGACCTGTACCATTAGCAAGTGATGTTGCGGCATCCAAGGACTCTCGCATGGATCTCTTGTTCTCTATGGAGGAGCTCGAAGCTGCGCTGGCGACTTGTAGGAAGTCATCATCGCCTGGGCCCGACGGTGTCACATACAAGGCACTTGGAAACCTTGGCCACAAAGCCCGCAGTGTACTCTTGGAGAGATACAACGAATCCTGGCGCGAAGGATTGATTCCTTGTGAGTGGAAAGTCAGCCGCCCTAATACCTTTACTTAAGAGCTCTAAATCTCCATTAGACTTGGCATCGTACCGTCCCATCGCTCTTGCCAGTTGCGTTGGGAAAACTAATGGAAAGGATGGTGTTGACGCGTCTTGAATGGTATTTGGAACACAACGAGGTATATCCCAATGCAATGGCGGGCTTCCGGCGCGGTCGGTCATCGGTCGATAACGTGCTTGATTTGGTAACATCTATTCAACACCAAAAGAGCATGAAACGTTTAACTGTGGCGATGTTTCTTGATGTGAAAGGCGCATATGATAATGTAGCGCACCAAGCAATCCTCGATGCTTTGATCGATGTGGGCATTGGTGGCCGTGCACTGCGCTGGATCACAGCTATTTGGAGGATAGATTCTTCTTCGTACTTACAGAAGATGGAATGACATCCCCACCATGTCACCAGCAAAGGTGTGCCACAAGGCGGAGTGTTAAGCCCCACGCTCTTCAACGTAGCACTGCTAGGCCTTGTTGGATCATTGCCAAGGACGGTTCATATATCCATCTATGCAGATGCTATCTGCATCTGGGCAGCCGGCGTAACTCGTCCGCACATACGAGCGAGGACTGCAGAAGGCGGTCACACAAACGTCGTCCTATCTGCGTATGAAAGGCCTAGAATTATCCTCCGAAAAGTGCGATTAGTCGCATTTACGCGCAAAACAATGACTCCATATGTTATACGCATAAATGGACAAGGAACTGCTTACGAAACAAAACACCGTTTCCTTGGAGTCATCATCGATCGTGATTTGTCTTGGACGCCACATATTTCATATATGAAAAAGAGGTTGACTGCAATAGCACATGTATTCAAATTTGTCGGCGGAAAGTCTTGGGGTGCGTCTGTGCAATCGATGCTACAGCTGTACCATGCATTATTTATGGGCTTCCTAAGATACAGCCTGCCCGTGCTGGGAAGCACCAGTAAAACGAACCTTAGAACACTCCAGAGTATGCAAGCCCAAGTTCTACGGACGTGCCTCGGCCTCCCTAAGTGTGCATCCACAGCGGCCACAATCGCCATAGCATGTGACCACCCTGTATCAACATACTTTGCAGTCGACGCTCTAAGAGTGCACATTCGACATGTCGCAAGGACCCCCTTTCACCATCTTGCTTGCCTGCCAACAACTAGGCCGCATACGAGTTTTAGCCGTCTCCTGACTATACACGGAGCATCGCTACCATCGAATTACGTCCCTGCAGCATGGCCTTCGTTACCACTGTGGTCTCTGCATTCACCTCGAATATGCCTCACCATTCCAGGCGTGAATAAGAAGGCACAAATGCCGTCAGCAGCATTGAAGCAGGCAGCATTATTGCTACTACATGAAGTCCACAGTGACCGCTTACATGTTTACACAGATGGGTCGGTCATGCACTCCAGTTCAGCAGCTGCAGTATTTGTCCCAGCAAAATCTACAGTAATAAAATTCCGGACATCGCACTTGACATCGACGACGGCTGTCGAACTACAGCTCTGTGTGCAGCAATGAAATTTATTGAACAGGAACCGCCCTAGAAATGGTCTATCTTCTGCGATTCCAAGGCCGCCCTCCAGAGTTTGCTCTCTGCACTACGCCGTGGACCCCACGAACGACTTGTCGCGGACACACGCGAAATTTACCATCAGGCAGTTGACAAGGACATGACATTTTCTTTCAATGGCGCCAAGTCACTGTGGTATCTTTGGAAACGAGCAAGCGGACGCAGCCACTCGATCTTCACATACCAGTACCGATTGCGTCGCTATCCCTATGTCCAGAACAGACGCAGCAAGAAAGCTCCGTGCGCTTGCTCGCGAGCTTACGTTAGCCCACTGGAATTCAACGGACTTTAAAAACCAGCGCCTCTGTTCCCTGGATCCTGATCTGAAGTTCCGCCTTCCACATGGCTTACCACGACGGGAGGTAACTCTCATTTGTCGCCTAAGACTTGGAGTAGCATTCACCAACGCGTACTCCTACCTGATGGGAATGGCCACAAGTCCAGATTGTGAAACTTGCGGGTGCAAAGAGGACGATAGCACATCTTCTGGTGATTGTCGTCGTTTTAGTGCACAAAGGAAAGTCCTCAGAACCACGCTCGACAAGATAGACCAGGCCGTCCCCTTACGGAAGGCCAGAATTCTTGGTCCATGGTCCCAGCCCACTCGACTGATAGAATTGTCATTATGGAAGCCAGTTAACGAAACGACCATGAGAGCACCAAGGCGTAGGCGGCTGGTTCATGACCTACATTTTGTTTTTTTCTTGTGGTAATATGTCAATTTTGGCACATACCAAGTGAGAGCACCAAGGCGTAGGCGGCTGGTTCAGTTGGTTTGTTTTCTTCCTTTACTTAACGCCATGGTCATCATACTTGTGGTAATATGTCAATTTGGCACATTTTGAGAGCACCAAGGCGTAGGCGGCTGGTTCATGCAAGCATGTCACCGTCATACACTCTTGTGGAATTTTGGCACATACCAAGTTAATTGAGAGCACCAAGACGTAGGCGGTTGTTCATGAATGTCAAGACCTATCATTTATGTTCGTCATACACTCTTGTGGTAATATGTCTGAGAGCACCAAGGCTGGTTCATGACCCCATGTCAAGATTCCCCCGCACATATTAACGGACACTTGATGTTGTCATACACTCTTGTGGTAATATGCCAATTTTGGCACTACCAAGTTAACCACCAAGACGTCTTGTTCAAGACCTATCATTTATGTTCGCTTGAGAGCACCAAGACGTAGGCGGTTGGTTTGACCTACATCCTCTCCCTTTCAAGTTAACGAAACGACCATAGGCGGCTGATTCATGATGACAAGCATGTCATGATATTCATGTCAAGACCTATCATTTATGTTCGTCATACACTCTTGTGGTAATATGCCAATTTTGGCACATACCAAGTTAACGAAACGAGCATGAGAGCACCAAGACGTAGGCGGTTGGTTCATGACCTACATGACAAGCATGTCATGATATCATGTCAAGACCTATCATTTATGTTCGTCATACACTCTTGTGGTAATATGCCAATTTTGGCACATACCAAGTTAACGAAACGAGCATGAGAGCACCAGGCGGTTGGTTCATGCAGGCGACAAGCATGTCATGATATTCATGACCTACATGACCATGATATTATCAAGACCATTTATGTTCGTCATACACTCTTGTGGTAATATGCCAATTTTGGCACATACCTTACCGGAGTTAACGAAACGTCATACACCTTGTGGTAATATGAGAGCACCAAGACGTAGGCGGCTGGTTCATGACCTACATGACAAGCATGTCATGATATTCATGTCAAGACCTATCATTTATGTTCGTCATACACTCTTGTGGTAATATGCCAATTTTGGCACATACCAAGTTAACGAAACGAGCATGAGAGCACCAAGACGTAGGCGGCTGATTCATGTGACAAGCATGTCATGATATTCATGTCAAGACCTATCATTTATGTTCGTCATACACTCTTGTGGTAAATGTCAATGTCAAGTTAATGAAACGACCATGAGAGCACCAAGGGTAGGCGGTTGGTTCATGACCTACATGACAAGCATGTCATGATAATGTCAAGACCTATCATTTATGTTCGTCATACACTCTTGTGGTAATATGCCAATTTTGACACATACCAAGTTAACGAAACGACCATGAGAGCACCAAGGCGTAGGCGGCTGGTTCATGACCTACATGACAAGCATGTCATGATATTCATGTCAAGACCTATCATTTATGTTCGTCATACACTCTTGTGGTAATATGTCAATTTTGGCACATACAAGTTAACAAGTGAGAGCACCAAGACGTAGGCGGTTGGTTCATGAAACGACATGATATCATGAGACCTATCATTTATGTTCGTCATACACCTTGTGGTAAAGCCAATTTTGCGTAGTTAACGCGAGATGAGAGCACCAAGCTAGGCGGGATTCATGACCTACATGACAAGCATGTCATGATATTCATGTCAAGACCTATCATTTATGTCATACACACTCTTGTGGTAATATGTCAATTTTGGCACATACCAAGTTAACGAAACGACCATGAGAGCACCAAGACGTAGGCGGCTGGTTCATGACCTACATGACAAGCATGTCATGATATTCATGACCTATCAATGTTCGTCATACACCTTGTGGTAATATCATTGGCACATATAACGAAACGAGTGAGAGCACCAAGACGTCGGTTGGTCATACACTGACAAGCATGTTGATATTCATGGTAATATGTCATACACTCTTGTGGTAAATGCCAATTTGGCACATACCAAGTTAACGAAACTTGTGGACCATGAGAGCACCAAGACGAGGCGGTTGGAGCACCAACTCTTGTGGGCAATTTTGGTAGGCGGCTGAGAGCACCAAGACGTAGGCGGTTGGTTCATGACCTACATGACAAGCATGTCATGATATTCATGTCAAGACCTATCATTTATAACGAAACGAGTGAGAGCACCAAGACGTCGTCATACACATGACAAGCATGTTGATATCATGGACCTATCATTTATGTTCGTCATACTCTGTGTAATATCAATTTGGCACATGGCACATGAGAGCACCAGGCGGCTGGTTCAGTTGACAAGCAATGAAACGACCTATCATTTATGTTCGTCCACTCTTGTGAGAGCACCAAGTAACGAAACTGACCATGTAGACGCACCAAGGCGTAGGCGGCTGATTCATGACCTACATGACAAGCATGTCATGATATTCATGTCAAGACCTATCATTTATGTTCGTCATACACTCTTGTGGTAATATGTCAATTTGGCACATACCCAAGTTATATGAAACGACCATGAGAGCACCAAGGCGTATGCGGCTCTGGTTCATGACCCTACATGACAAGCATGTCAAGTAATCATGTCAAGACCTATCATTTATTGTTCGTCATACACTTTTGTGGTAATAGTCAATTTTTTGGCACATACCAAGTTACCGACAACGACCATGAGAGCACCAAGGCGTAGGCGGCTGGGTTCATGACCTACATGACAAGCATGTCATGATATTCATGTCAAGACCTATCATTTATGTTCGTCATACACTCTTGTGGTAATATGCCAATTTTGACACATACCAAGTAAACGAAACGACCATGAGAGCACCAAGGCGTAGGCGGCTGGTTCATGACCTACATGACGAAGGGCATAGATGACGATTCCGTGGAGCTGCTGAGGGAGATATATAGAGACAACCAAGTACAAGTTGTGTGGGAAGGTCGAAAAAGTAATAAAATGGTGGGAATTTACCAAGGCTTGAAGCAAGGATGTCCTCTGTCTCCATTGTTGTTCACGCTTTACGTTAAGGGTATAGAAAGACGACTGGAAAACAGCGAATTAGGTTTTGATTTATCCTACATGCGTAATGGACAATAGTGAAACAGACTGATGTACGCAGACGTCATTGTGCTTCTAGCGGACAATAAAAAAGATTTACAGATAGTTGCGAATATGTCGCAACGCAGCGTCAAATCTAGACCTTAAGTTTAGTACAGAGAAATCGGGAATTGTGATCTTTAATGAAGAGACGAGTAACTTCGTGGAGTCAATTCAACAGCAAGTAATACCCATAGTGAAGCAATATAAGTACCTCGGCGTACACATAAACGAAGGAAAGAATTACTCAAACAACCACCAAGATAATCTGAAAATAAAGGGGAAGTGGAATGCAACAATAATGAAACACAGAGCACTGTGGGGCCACAATAAGTATGAGGTTGGTGTGTGGAATCTGGAAAGGAGTAATGGTGCCAGCGCTAATGTCGCAAATGCCAGTCTATACTTAAAATCGGATATCTTGTCGGGGTTGGAAGTTAACCAAAGATCAGTAGGCCGGTTGGCTTTGGAAGCCTACGGTAAAACCACAAATGAGGCAGTGCAGGTTGACATGGGTTGGGCCTCTTTTGAAGTCCGAGAAGCACAGAGCAAAATTAGTTTTGAAGAAAGGCTCAGGAACATGGATGAAAATAAATAGGCGGCTAAAGTGCACAAGTATCTGTACATGAAAAGCGGGGACACAGAATGGAGGAAGAGGTCAAGGAAGTTGGCAACCAAGTACAGGATAATGGAAACTAACTAGATAACCAGAAGTCATCAGAAAGAAAGTGAGAGAAATAGAGGACAGTGAATTGGAAGCAAAGCAAACAAGGACCATGGAGATTTACGAGAATTAGAAGAAAGAAATTAGAAGGGAACAGCTGTACGATAACACAAAGGGCAGTGCCTTGCTATTTGAGGCTCGAGCCGGTTCCCTAAGGACCAAAATGTACCGGAGCAAGTATTCGGAACTAGATGAGGTATGTGTATGCTGCAGTAAAGATCCGGAGACCACTGAGCACATCCTAATGGAATGCAACGGGATTCATTAAGCGAGGAATCGTAGATAACGTGCAACTTCCAGAAGCGCTTGGGTCTACAGATCAGCCATAGAGATAAGCAAGAGGCGATTCGAGTTCTGGTGGAAAAAAAGCAGGGAAAAGATTGATATGACTGATCTCTTAAAATCGTAAGTACCGGTACAAGGTAAATTTTGAAAAAAAAAAGAAAAAGATTATTTAGAGGTATACAAAAATGCTAGATAAAGAAAATGTATAGTATACCTGATTAAAACAAGCAGGCTATAGATGACTATTTGTCGCCGCCCCGTTTCAAAGCGGATGCCATTAAATCATCATCGTATAACCACAATTTGCTAGGCGACCTGGTGTGAAGCGAGTTCCTGTTAACGGGCCCTTTAAGTGGTTCTCATGTGTGTGCTCGACGTCATATGGAGAAACCAGGAGTGCACGGAGCAGAGCGGTGAAAACCTTTCACTAGAGTTCAGCGTAAACCTAGTTCAGAGCAGTACTCCGATCGCCGCTCGCTGGATCTAATAGTAGATGTAAGGCAATACCTCAGCGAATATGAAAAAAGTTTAACAAAAAAAGATAAAACTAGCATAACGTGACCGCTCCCTTGTGGTAATGATAGAGTGTCAGAAGAGCTGCATCCTTCCACGTTGTGCCTTACGTGTCACCAGCACTTGCATTGCACCGGCACATTTCTCGCCTTAACGTATGTCATATAGGCCCCTAGCATAGCTTTATTTTATTGCGATAGCCATTATATGGACACTTCAACCGGATTTCAGCCGTCGGCGTCGCCGTCGCCGTCGCGTGAGGTTCCGTATAGATAAAATCTTCACCGCGCGCCGTATGCCCGAGCGGAAGCGTGCTGGGACGCGCGCTATCACGGAGAGCGAAACGCACTCAATCTCCCACGCGCAAGCAACGAAGCGGGAAGCCAGCGCCGGAGGGAGCGGGGGGCACTTCTACTGTGCCAACAACCGCGCTCGTCCGCTCGACCGCACGGTCTCTTATCTCTCCCACGCGCAAGCACGGAAGCGGGAAGCCAGCACCGGAGGGAGCGGGGGGGGGGGGGGGGGGCGCACTTTTCCCTCTGCCAACAACCGCGCTCGTCGCTCGTCGCTCGCCGCCACCGTCTCTTATCTCCACACGGCTCTGACCTTTATGCACTATGCGTTCGCCGCCTCAGTTTCTGTTGAAGCGATAGACACGCACGTACCTTCGCCCGCTGCTGCGGCGTAATATGCGCTTGCTGCCAGCGTTTGTGACAGTCGTTGTCTGCAGTCATTCAGTGTGATCTATTCATGTTTGTGCGCGCTCACACCACGCTTGTTCATTCAGTTAGTAATAGTCGGGCCACATTTTCCAACGCACGCTACACATGGAATGCTGCCCGGATCGGCAGTGCAGCGCTACAGGTGTGTCCCTTCGCACGCGCGCTGCCCACCGGGAAGCGCTTCTCATCAACACCACCGTTTCACACGCGCCTTCTCGTGGTCATCGAGTCTCTCTTCATGTCGGGTTCTACTTACGCCGCAGCACACCTGCTTACTTAATCAGCTCATGTTTACTACAAATTCATATTGTTACCAAAGCCGCTCACCTTACTTCGTATGACATTGCTTGTGTTGCTATCGCATTCATTGCTTCGCCCTTAGGCGCGAAACTGTGACATTTTTATTGCGATAGCAATAATATGGGCACTCCAGGCGCATTTCTGCCGTCGCCGTGAGTTCCGTATAAAGTCCACGGGCGATAAAATCGTAGGCCGCACGCCGTACGCTGTGTGTGAGAGTGAAAGCATCCGACGGTGAGCCGGCAATCGCGGATCGCGCACGCGAGGGCTGGAAGCAGCAAGGAAGAGCGCAGTCTTCCAGTCGCGCACAACGCTCCGGAAGGGAGGCCGCGCTTTACTGCGGCCACGCGCTCCCGCCGGGCTGGAAGGCTTCCGGGGGCCGTTCTGCGCCGCGCGCGCGCCCGCGCGGCTGTATCTTGAAAGCTATCTGCGGATTATTTCAACGAAGTATGAAGCACAGGTGATGTAGACGATATGTTGGGGAATGCCGTTCCAATCTTTAGCGGCACGTGGAAATAAGGAAGCTGAAAAAGTAACAGTTCGGACCCGGGACGAAACACTTCAAGGTGCGGTGAGAAATGTACGGTGCTGGCATGATGTAAGGTGCACGATTAAGTGATGAGTAATAGAACTTGTGGTCAGTAATAGAGTGGCTATGCGACGGCGAACTGAGCGAGGCGATATCGCAGATTTAGTTTTCAGAGCTGAAACACTGACGTCATAAGAATAAGAAGAGTGGATGAGCCTTGTAGCGTGATCTTAGACTTTTTCTAGATCGTTTATGAGGTTAACGTGATGCGGCTTCTATATGGCAGATGCGTATTCTCGTTTAGGTCGAACGAGTAACTTGTAAGCGAGAAATTTTACCTGATGTGGGGCGAGGCGAAGATGACGTTTAAGAAATCAAGTGTTTTATTTGCTGATGTTATCACGTTAGCGACATGTCAAATCCAAAATCAAATCAAAATCAAAAATCACTTTATTTCAGGGCATTTCCTGCGGAGACAGAGACTAAAGGCTGAACAGCCTGGCAGGGCCCCTGCCCTCGTTCAGTTCATACAGCATTTACTAGTACAATAACGTAAACAATGAGGTGCGCATTGTATAAAATTGCAGTTGCACTCAATGTACAGCCGAAGAAGGAGAAAAAAGTGAATTATATTACATCAGATAACAAGTATGAGATGCATACGTATGCACACAGACCACGCAGATAGATATATACATATGCACAATGTTCACACAGGATTCATATGTTAGATAGCTAGTAGGCTTTTTTATGCGTGTAGAAATATGTAGAGAATGATTATGCACCAGTACACTGTGCGTACAAAAAAAGAGAAATGCTATGAATAAAGTAGAGACTAATGTAAAACAGTCTACAGTACACATGCTGTCGTGACAAGAAACGTTTTGTATACTACTTTTAAGTTTACCGGGCTATCTGTCCAATTTAGTATGTCTTTCTGTTTATTTAGAATCTGTATAGCTTGATATGTTAACGATTGTTTCCCGTAATTTGTCCTAATCTTCGGAAGCCTCCTCCTATTCTGCCTAAACGCGTACTGATGTTCAACTGCCATATCAATGTCTTTGTATATGTTTGTGGCGTGTATATGCTGCACTAATTTATAAAGATAAACTTGATTGGCCATGAAGCAGGTTAGTGTTTCACAAATAACTCGCTGGTACGTAAGTCACGAATATCTCCATGCATAATTTTCAAAAATACGTAGCACGCAGCTTTGTAGTACCATTAATCTATTATAGTTGCGCTAGTGGTGGTACCCCATACTAGCGAACAATAGGCAATCTTAGAATATACTAAAGTGTAATAAAGAGTTTTTTGAAGCCGAAGAGGTATTAGTGTAGAAATCTTTCTAATGCATCCTATTGATCGAGCTATATCGACTACCAAATGGTCCACATGACATGACCATGACAAGGACTCTTGAACCGAACGCCTAGGAATTTTGCTCAGTGTTTGCTGAATACTCTCGGTTCCATAAGTAATATGCATGACATGTTGGTCGCGTTTATTTGGCGGAGAAAAAATGATGTATTGGTTTTAGAAGCATTAATCGTAGACAATTATCATTTAGCCATTCGGATAGGTTTTTGTAAATAATGATTAGTCTTTTCTTGTAGTTCATGTTTCGTCCGTGAAGTAAAAAATATGCTTGTATCGTCCGCAAAACATTACTATATCAAGGGTGTTGTCAATCTGAGTTATGTCATTGATGTATAACAAAAACAGGGTAGGACCTAATACTGATCCTTGGGGTACTCCATTTGTTACATTTAACGATGTAGAGGAATAATTATTAACATCTGTAAATTGGAAGCGTTTGTCGAGATAGCTGGCTATTAATTTCAATGACATGGCACGTATTCCATAACATTGCAGTTTTAGCAGAAGTGTACTATGATTAACCGAATCAAACGCTTTTCGCAAATCTAGAAAGAGCCCTAATGTATAATCCTTATTTTCAATACCTTGAATGATTTTCTCCTTTGCACGAAGTAGCGCTAGTTCAGTTGACTTGTGTTTTGGAAATCCAAGTTGCGAACTAGATATGATATTATATTTCTCTAAGAACTTTGCTATGCGATCATTAATTGCCCATTCAAAGACTTTTGATAAAACAGGTAATACGATATTGGCCGATAATTTGTAAGGGCGCGTCTTATCTCCGGATTTGTGTATCGGAACAACCCTTGCTATTTTCAGTTGTCAGGGAAGATACCAGTGTCGAACATTAAGTTAATAATATGGGCGAGAACAGTTTTTTAGTAAGCTGGAAACATACTTTACTGGTTCAGCCCTAAATTCGTCATAACCAGCGGCGACATCATTTTTCATTCTATTAAGTAACTCTTCAGTCTCTTGCGGGGAGACGTGATACAAGACAAACGAATTTGGTAAAGAACTGATATGTCCTGGTTGGTTGATGACCTGCCTATAATTGAGCTATCTGCCTGCCCTGATTCTATAAAATACTCATTGAAGGTGTTAGCTAAACGCTGCCCTGTTATCGCATTTCCATTTATCTCAATCTCTTGTACGCTGGTTGTTGCATTTTTTCTGCTTGTCAATCTGTTTACTGTTTCCCATATCTTTTTCACATTAGTTTGATGGCGAAGAAACAAATTTTCATAATAATTTCTTTTGCTTTCTTTAGATCTGAAGTTAGTTTATTTCGAACCTTTTGAACTCCTTAAATAGGTTTACATCGCGCGTAATAATAAAAGTATGATACATCTTGTTTTTTTTTCTCTTATTCTTCTGTATAGTGCAGGGTTAATCCCCGGTTTTCTTATTGCTTTCTTATTTTTGCGGCCACATGTAAAGGAAACGCCTCATCATAACTTACTCTTAACTTGTTATAGAAGTTCTCGTAAGCATCATTAGGATCATTGCAGTCATACACGCTAGTCCAGTTTACTGCCTCGACCAAAGAAAAGAATTTTTTGAGTGATTTGTCATTTATCACTCGATACTTGCTTACTTCAAGATGTTGTCTGCGTGTGAAGTGATCAGTAACACAAAACACGGGCAGATGATCGCTTATGTCACTAACTATCACTCCACCCATTAGTTCTGATACACTGATATTCGTAACACAGATGTCTATGGTTGTACCCGTTTTAGGACCAATGCGTGTGGGAACCGAAACCAAATTCTCACACCCGTATGACATAATCAGACTCTTATAATTCATCGCGTACTGGTCATTACTGACGGTATTTATATTTATATCACCAATAATGAAAAAAGGTAACTTGTTTGCCTGAAAAAACTGCAGCAATTGCTCAAGAAAGTCTAAGAAGTCACGTTTAGAACCAGCTGGTTGCCTATATATGGCAGCAAGCTGAAATTGAGATGTTTTTATAACTAAGCATTCAACATTTACGTTTGTAATTGTGTACTCCTCAATGATGCTGTAAGCATAACTGTGATTGATATATACCGCCACACCCCCGCCTCTTTTGCTGTCTTCGTCTTGCCATGCTAAACACTCTAGTCTTGAAATTTCACGTAACCCACGTTCTTCATGATGAACATCTCACGGGAAATTTGCTGTTCTGTAAGAGTTCTGACACCCAGTTGAGTATACACTGCATTACTGCTCGAATGCCCTGTTACAAAAAAAAAAACGATATGCAAAACCAGCACAGAAAAGATGAGAACAGACACAAAGGAAGACACAGGAAGAAGGCAGGACTGTAAACAGGAAATTTTTTGTAGGAAATTGCGAGCTGATATGCGAGGCATGAAGCCACAGCAACCATTTCTAGCTTAAATTTTTCGTGCATCGCCCTGGAAACTTGTATTATTTAAGAGTGAGCAGGCCACATGACTAACAGTTGGGAGTCGTGTTTTTAATCAAATACTCATATTGTCACGTAGTAGTGACGATGAAGCAAACAGTCGTAAAACTGGGAATGACGATACGTGTCAATATGATTCCCGAGTCTCGTCTTCCAGGATCGTCCTTGAGCTGATACTAAAACCGTAACCCCTTGCGCTGACATTAAATTTCGCTCTATTGACTTACCTTGAACCTGAAGGCCACAATTTTTAGGACGAACTCGAGGGCAAAAACGGCGGTGAAAATCATGTTCATGACATCCAGGGCGTACGTGTAGGATTCGGGTTGGCCGTAGAACTGCGAAAAAAAGAACAAGCTGTAAGTTGTGGGCGAGTACAAAAGGCGTTGTTGACTAAAGCAAAATGTAATTATGCGATAGGGTGGCGTAAGAGTGAATACACCACGAAAACTATATGTTTTAGTCGGCGTTTAGTTACCCGGCTACACTGGTGAAAATTTTGACGAATTACTTTCTTCTAACACAATCGTCTGCATTCAACGTATAGTAGCTCTGTTTGTTAAGATGTACAGCAAACAAAGTGAGGTACTCAAACTTTGCGAAATGCTCATCGCACTAACGTTGGCCCATCGTGTCGCTCGACTTTCGCTAGCTCACTTACGGTGATATGTTTTCACTGAGCCTTCCCAAACAGTGAGTCATCGATATGACAGCATAAGTAAAGACTTAGCGAGTTACTGGTTCATCATCACAACATACTGCACAGGAAATAAAGAAGAAAAAGAACGAGAAAGTATGAAATCAGAGCTGCATGTGAACACCAGTAAAGAAAGCATAAGAAATATGAAAGTACACGAGGAAAAATGTGAGGGGAGAAATAGAAAAATGCTGCATTTATACAACACATCCATGCAGAAGGCCGACGACAATGTCAAGAAAATTCATCATATTATGAAGTCACATTGAAGAATTTTGTTCCCAGCCCATAAGCAAGGGGTTTCTACAGCAAAATAAATAAATGGAAGAAATTGTCACAGGCAACTTGGGCACACTCTCCTTTGACAACCACTCTCTAATGACCTACATAGTTTTGAACCGGGGCTAATTAGCTAAAACAGTCAGAAAGCTAAGAAGCAAGTAAATATGAGGTGCGCGACTTATACTAGTGATGAAAGAAGCAGAAGTGTGCGCTGAGTACCCTACAAGAAACCAAGACAGCTATTTCACTAAGTGGCTCGTCCTCAGAGAAGCGGTGAAATAATCGCTTTTGTGCTTTTGTGGTGAAATAATCGCCTTTGGCTGTTATGACATGGCTGTCTATAACAGCCATGTCATGGCAACACAAAGACAAGCTGCCGTGTTATAAGTCGCTGACTGTAAATCAAGCGTGGTAATCACGTAGTAAGGTACGAATAGTAAATGTTCGCATCGTATAAAGTACATTATAAAGGCATTATACATATAGCTACAGACAATACCTAATCCCATTAAGAATATTTAGATCATGTTAATTTGTCAGAGTGAATGTCATGTTCAAGCATTGCAATAAGTGGGCAGGTCTAAACAGCAAGTAATAATGCGAGAAATCTTACCCAGTTCATTAGCCAGAATGGACGACAATCAACAGGTTGAATGCTAAACATTGCATGCCAATCTTAACGTTCACTATACGTGTCAGCCATGTACATAATGAACTGTATGGCTTGTTATGGTAGTGAAACAAAACAGTGATTCACCGCGGCGTACCTACAGAACGCGAACCACATTTCAGGCGACGGGTAGCGCAGGCAAACATGGGAGCTCTCATCTAGGCGGAAGCGCTCGATTGATTAAGAATATACCAGCTATACTGCAAGCTCTAAACAAAGGAGGGGAATACAAGAGATTAGCACTCTATTAATAAACCTATAACGACGTGTGTGATATAGAGTTTTCTTATGAAGACCTGCACGATTTTGGGCGCCGGCCTGTGAGATCCGCCGGCAAATGCAGATGCAGAGTTCTATCGCAACAGATCATAAACTGCTCAATCTCGAGTGCAGTATCGAGTGATGACAAGACGTCAGAGCAATTATCATAGCTCCCACTCATTTGCTACATTATTTGGATGGTAGCGCACCCGCGATAGATCTTCAAGGAAACTTTTGCGCTGGCAGACGCTATGGTAGCCAGAGCAAGCTGCCAAAGATTCCTAGAGACATCATTATAAAAGCAGGAGTGGTACGGTGAAACCTCGATATGTCGAACACGGATATATCGAAATATTGCGTATATCGAACACTTTCTATATCATCAGGAAAATAGCATAGCATTTTTTATTTTTTATTTCGAACGGGGTCGCGCGTAAAACGGATATATCGAACTTCGCCACCCCAGACCATGTGCGCTCTGTTGACAGGTGGCGAGCTTTCCCGCAACACCCACAAAGATAGCGGTGGCGCTATGGGCGTTCGCGACTGTTGCGCACTATTAACGGCACACATCGATCACACCGAGGGCGCCATTTGAACATAGCGGCGTACGCACGCGGCGGCTTGGCTAATTTGACATCGTCAACGACGCCTTATATTTGCCGCACTGACTCTTCGGTGCCATGACAGCGCCGGAACGCTAATTAATTTTCCAGGGCAGCTGGGCCCTCGAGCTGTGCCGCCCCCGCACGGGAGAACGTGAACCACGGCGGTGCCTCGGATCTGTTTGTGCCCTGGTGGCCGCGGTGCCGGACGCCGACGCGAAGCGGCAGTCGTTGGGGTGTTGCGGAGCGCAGCGTAGCAACACCCCAAATAAAAAAGAATACTGTTCCAGTCAGGTAGACTGCTCCCTCCCTAATAGTGAGACTATATTTGGATAATCAAAATAGCGAATGCGTTAATTTAGGAATACCATCGTTTCTCTCTCGAGAGGTGCGAGGACAAGCGGGTGCGAGAGAGAAACGATGGTATTCCCAAATAAACGCGCTACTGTTTTGATGATCCAAATATAATCTCACTATCAGAGAGGGAGCCGTCTACCTGACTGGAGCAATATTTTTTTTTTTATTTGGGGTGTCACGACGCTGCGCTCCGCAAGTCCCCAACGACCGCCGCTTCGCGTTGGCACCGCGGCGGAAGCATCGGTGTGGACGCGAAGTATCCGCTTGCGTAAGAGCGGACGCACTTTTCTCTCTTGCACCCGCTGGTCCTCGCGCCTGCGGACAAACGACTGGCGGTCCCTCCAAAAATCGCCAGTACCTCAAAAGTCCCTAAGCGATTATGTCCCTAGGCACCTAGGAGCTCCACGATTGCCATGACAACACGTGTTAAGCGGAAGTCACGTGACCCGCAGTGCAATGACCCCGTTGTACCAACTAGCAATCGTAAAGTCGCCACCAGGGGACAGCGGCGGAGTTGACGGACGTGGAGATCGCAGCGGAAGTTACTGCTGAGCGGTCAAACGAAGACGCTGCCGAAGTAGATGCCGCAAGCTCCGACGTTGCCCCGCTCCCAACTTCTACAGAGGCTGTAGCTGCGTTGGCCCTTGTACGCCACTACTGCGGCGCAATAGAAGGCACCGGCCTATCGCTTGTGGATCGCTTAGCACGCGGTTGCAGGCTACACTGCTGCAGTACTTTCAGCCAAATGAATGAATACTATGCTTGAAGCCTCAAGTGAGTATTTACTGCGCCACTATTGGTTCATTGATAGATTTGTACAGTCGCATCTGCTTAATTCGAACACCATTCGAACTGACGCTGTGGTCCCCTCAAAATTATGTATGTTACAATGGGCGAAAACGCCCTGCAATTCGAACGCGCAAGCATTTGCGACGGCTAATTCAAACATACCGCGCTCCGACAATGCTCTCAGCAGCGCGCTAAATCACGCGGTGCCTCCGACCAGCTTAATGCTCCGACCCCGCCATAGAGCGAAAGCTTAGGAGAGACCCCAGAAACCCCTCAACGCGGCGCGCAAAAAAAAAAAAAAAAAAAAAAGAGCGCCGCGGAAATTTCATCCTCTCTCAGATGGCAAGGTCGCCGTTTCTGCGTTGCACCGGAACACGCATGTACGTGCCGACGTCGCAGCCACGCGGAGAAAATGTCAGTGAACTCATCTCATTTATGCTTCCTCTATTTTATGGTCACGTGTTGACCTAGAACGCTGCGGCGGCGGCGCAGAGGGAAGCAGCAGCGGAGATCCAGCCCGGCCAACGCTCGCTTCCCGATAAGGGCAGAAAACGAAATTTCAGGGAGTGGGCTAAGCTGGCGCCGGGTCGACGGCGAGCGCGCACGGAGACATTCGAAAGTGAGGGACCTACGAGCACTTATTCTTACACCGTGGCTACGAGGGAGTTGAGAGGAAGGGCGAGGGGAGCCACCGAAGCGGTGGAGTTGCCGAGGACAAATCCGCTTCCATGCCGCCCTCCTCCTTCACCTTCGATAGTCGCGGCGCGCGCGCGTGCGCGCGGGACTCCACCTAGCGTTTGTAAGGGGCGGCCTCTTCAGGGTCGTCCCGAGCATACTTCCTCGTACGTTTTGTCGTACAAATAAAAGTTGTTTCCCCACCACCGCCGGCCCGGCGCCAGCGTAGCCCTGAAGTTTCGTTTACTGGAAGGGCCGGCGTTGGCAGGTGCGCGGTCCTCGCTCGCTGTGTGCTTGCGCGCCGTGATAATTCACGACGTGATATTGATTCGGCCCGTTAGTGCATCGTGCTATGGTGCACGAATAATTCAAGAATAAGTCCTTCCTTTAATTCGAACAAATTTTCGGGCCCCTTCGAGTTCAAATTGTCGAGATTCGACTGTACAAGTTTTTGATGCGTTTTTTACGTGATTTTATATATTGAATTCTGGCTAAATCGATCTATTTCGCGATCACCGCACTGTTCATTATGTCGAGGTTCGACTGCACACCTTCCCGAGATAGGTGATATCTAATAGAATTGCGGTGCTTAGTGCATGACGTTTCCTATATTCTAAATGCGCCTAATGTTCACCACTCAGTCTTTCACTCCCCTAGGCTTACCTACTACTCGCGTTTACAATGCAGATTAAACCAGCCGAATACCAACCACAGTTGACTGTTCACGCGTTTAATAAAATGAGGTGCCGAAGCTGGCGACAGTGTACGCTGCTTATTTCTAGCTTGTTCATTCACCGCTTCTAGGGGTTGTCTGCCGCTGGTCTGCGAGACAGCAGTGCAGAACAACATCGCCAAGGCAAAGGTATGTCATTTCACAAGTCACTAACGTGGTTTCTTTTAATACATGACTGAAACAGTGAACCGCGAATTTTCAAATCTCAGCTTCACAATGAAACATTCGTAAATACTACGCTTCAGCGCAGATATCCTACAGTATCAGCTGACAGATGGAGAGTCCAAGGGCTTAAAACAAATGTAAGTAGAACTGTAATGTATGTATGTAGAATTTTTCAATCGAATCTTTACTGCAAAGTCTCGACAAACATTTTCTTCAGCATTTCTGAGGACAGCATAGCACTTTAAGTCGGCAAATAATTCACAACTCTCCAATAAAAGCCTCAGAGTAGTTTTTGTGATGCCAGTATACGAATAATGCCGCGAA
The DNA here is from genome assembly GCF_013339745.2 of Dermacentor silvarum. NCBI lineage: Eukaryota > Metazoa > Arthropoda > Arachnida > Ixodida > Ixodidae > Dermacentor > Dermacentor silvarum. The sequence goes on along the minus strand of NC_051163.1, from coordinate 123,908,096 downwards.
AACCAACGAGTCATTGGGCGTGTTCTCACCTTCATGGCAAGGGTGAGGGTATTGGTCATGATGAGCACGAAGAGCGCGTACTCAAAATACTGGGACGTGACGAACCACCACATCTTGTACTGGAAGCGGGCCTTTGGGATGTAGCGCCGCACGGGTTTCGCTTTGAGTGCGAACTCGATACAGTTCCTCTGTGTCGCGGGAGAGGGTTGCGAAATCGAGGCACCATTAGTGATCACTCACGTGCAGTACAGTCAAGACGTGCATGCCAAGACATAGAGAACACAGTGTCGGATACAGGCGTCAGCAGGCGTCAAATACCTCACACGGCTGGTGGACATTTTCATAGTCTACTTACTTCTTTTTCAATGGGGAATTCTTATTCCAGGCAAGAAAGTTTTATGTGGTCTGTGAGCTCACGTTGCGAACCATCGCTAGTGGCGCAACAATCTGAACGATCCCGCAGAACACGTGGAGGCACCTCCCTAACCATAAAAAGCTAACATACTACACATAACGTAATTGCCTCTTCTTCTTTCTGGGGTTTCTCGTGCCGAAAGCAGTTCTGATTATAAAGCACATAATTGCCTCGACAAAGACAGGTCGCCTTATCGAAACGTCTGTCAACCTGTCATAGGCGTTTCATTATTGCTCACACTTTTCTTTGTGCGCTCACTGCATTCATCAAAGGCTGACGTAAGATAAGGCTAACCCACATCACAGACATTTTTTTCTGATGTTATTCACCAAGCGCAACAGAGATTTGGTAACTTTCTGTAAAGTTTTGTTAATTGAAGTATATGAATTGATAGTGGTGTTAATAAAGGGCTCGCATTACAGGCAGAGCGGTGTGTTCGGTTACAGTTTTGTCCACGTGCTAATTTGTTCAACACATTGCACGGAAACTGCCAGCTTCAAATTTAAGCTGCAAGACCAAATTTCCTACAGATTCAAAAATCACGTACGCCGCATTAACACAGGGCTATGCATTTACCGAACAGTATCGTTTTTATCGGTGGCCTATTTGTAACGATGTCAGCACCTTCAGAAGTGTATACACTGCCAAGTATTTTCGCAGAAATCTCTCTTTACGCGAGATATGGTTTTTGGAGTGTTATCCTACGCCAGAAAGTCTGAATGTCCCTGCTGTTGGCTCTGCACATGTTACTAAATCACAAATTTTCACACGTTATGTGAATGAACCTATCCGCAATTATATGAAATGCCGAACTTTGCACCCCCTTGCTGGTAACTGGCTCTTCTAATTGGCATTCACTATTTCCGTTGTTCTAGTCGATGACAAAGATATCTAAAATTGCAATATTTTTTTAGAAAAGGTCCTTTTGTTAATGTTTAGCATTTTCACAAGACTTAGAGCACGCTAAACTTAAGTCACAGAGACAGGTTACGCGAGTAATGCAGAGGCGGACAACGGAAATTGGCCACAATTTTCCAATAACTCATGAACGTCGGGGACCTTCGGACTCCCGAGAATGCTTTAAGAAGCTTTCTATGAAGAACTTTTGTTTAACTGAGGCGCCTTCTGAACGGCGACTTCAGCCCTATGTATAAAGCTCGAAACACTAAGTTTTTCAATGTTGAAAGTGACGAGCTGCGAAACACACTCGCACATAGCGAGATAATTGTATTTACATTTGCCAGAGGGTCTGACTCCTGTAGTCGACTGTTAGGTTCTACAGCCCCAGCCAAGCTCTGGGCGATATTCATGAAGACTAGTAAAGCTAAGTCGGCAGCATTCAGCCCTTACATCGCTTGAGAGAGAAAAGGCATGCCGCTCACTTGGTTCTTGTCGAGTTCGCAGTTCTTGTACTCCTGCTCGCCTTCGTTTTGAAAGGTCACAATAACGAAGCCGACGAAGATGTTCACCATAAAGAATGCGATGATGATGATGTATACGATGAAGAACACTGCCACTAGGGGCCGATAGTTGTACAACGGGCCGTGGTCTTCCTCATTCGAATCGATGGCCACGTACAGGAGGCTGCAAAGAAAAAAAAAGCATTAATACATGACACATCTGACGAACACGTACACCTAAAAGTGACATACTAACACACGTAAATTGACACGATATTGATACGTGTACTTGTTTATCTTTCACCAGTGACCGCTTTTTACCGGCTAACAAATATTAAACGTTATCGCTCGGCGCATGGCGCGTCTGCAGGTATGTATCGGAAGTTTCACGAACGTTATCGATGCTTCTATCCGTTGTCTGTTGTCACCGACGCTTATGTAATCTGATTGTTTCAGCGACGCGAATTGACTAGTACTTTCTGGGAGACACGCGGGCACCAGGGATTACTCTGGAATTTTCGATTACTCGTGTATGAAAGCCGACGCGTTTCACCGCTGATCAGATTTCGACAATCACCGACAAGTGCAACTTGCGCTTGTGGGCACAGGTTCGCCCAATAAAAAGTCCGTTTAGTCATTCACAGTTTTGCGACTGTTTTCGTCACCGTCACTACTACGTGACAATATCACTTCGCGGTATTTTCTCTGTCATAACCTGGTTGACTGTAAAATTAGTTATCAATACCATACATGCATCTGGACAGTGAATTGGGCAGTATCTCTCGCAAGTTCTTTCAAATTCCCGCCAACATCTTTTGATATTTTCTCTTTACGCAACGTCTAAACGTAGTACAGGTGACAGGTGTCATCGCAAATTGTGTGGAAACGTCTGAGATCAGCTTTTGCAATGCTGAAGAAAAACTTCCGGCAGTCTTTTCAAATCTTCGAGAATCATAACCAAATTCGCGCGATAAAAACTTATGCAGACCCAACGCACATGGTTGAATGTATGTAAAGCGAAGGTTTCGTAATCTGGTTAAATAAGTACTACAGAACTAAACGCGATAGTTTACAACGATCGTTATTGTCTTTCTCTGCGACGTGTAATATTGTTGCTGATGCTTGTGCGCCACACAAGTGACAACTTGCCATACCATGCAATGTTCGTGTTGTGGGCTACACCGTATACAAGCTGCCGAAATGTAGATGCACACTGTGCGAGATCAATGTATCGATATTACGAGGATGCAGGTGAGAACTGATCCTTGTGAAGGAAAAATGTTTAGGAGAAACGTTAGATCAGAGAAAAACGACACATGGTAATATACGAATATACGCCTCGTGTCACAGTACAGGTATGCATGTACATTTAAGGCTTCTAATCGCCATGTGTCACAATGACACATACTCGTTGTAGTGGGTTCTCCAGCAATCGGCAGCTATGCACTGGATAAAGAATGGGGTTACGCCAAATATAAGAAATTTCAAGGAAACCGTTTAATATAATGCGCTATATCTTATTAGGAGGTCTGTGCGCATTAGAGATACCTATAAGGAGCTATGTACTTGTGCATGGTTTACGCCGTGATATAGTGTTTGGTTGCACACAGCAAAGGTATGCTCACGGGCTCTACACTTGTGAGGTCATCGTGCGCTGCTTATAGATGCCGGCGCACATATCATGATCATATATACATGCGGATAGACAACTGACAGAGAGACTGACTGACTGGCCGAGGGGAAACCACGGTGGGATGGCAAATAAATATTTGTTTTAAGAACTATGGGCAGCAGTGTTACACAGAGAGCCATGTTCCATGTAAACAATCAAAATAAATAAATGTCATAATGATGTCAGGAAACCACACCTCTCATGCAGTAGTCAAGTCTGCCGGATCTGTCTCTTCCATAAATTTAGCATCACAACTCTTAAACTCTGTCATCCATCTAGCTCATGGCATCTCATACCGCACAAGCGATTGCAAGGCCATCTATCCAACCCACGCCCGTTCTTTAAACCCACCTTCATTCTTTGTACAGCGGACCTCTTAGGCGCCTGTTCCTACGGCGAGCGTCGGTGTTGTCCCTGGTAACCGAGCGAACGAGCTCAGCAAAGGATAAGAGCGAACGTGGAGCGCAGCGGGCAATGAAAGATGGCGCGAGCGAAGACTGCGCGAGGAGGAAAACGGAGGAGGGTGCTGCGGGACCATGAGGCGGTAGCGGACGAAGAGGCTATGGCGAATGCGTGAGAAGAAAAGCGTAGTGCCGCGCAAGACGGACTGTGGCGACGATGGCTTCGAGATCGCGCCAGAGTAGCGCGCGTCGTCCCGTTTATAGTCCGACGTTATCGGCGCGCGGGCCAGCGTCGTTCGCGGCCAGCCACGCTACGCCGGTTGCGCTGCGCTAGCCGAAATGCCACCTCCTCTATACTGCGACGCGCGCGCCGTCGGCTGTTATCTTCGGAGCATGCTCAGAACGATCCCAAGCCGGCGCGCCGCTTTAAACCATCGGCGAAGCGGCGTGGGCGCATTTATTTCTTCGCGCAAAATGCAATGTGGGTCGGCGAAGTCGGAGCGACCAGCGCGAGAATGGGTCAGGAACCAATTCAGCGCCGGGCACGTCGGGGCGCGTCGGAAGCCGCCGGTTACGTTGGCTGCGCCGGTGCGCTCGACTATAGAGGGGTTCGTTTTCGCCAACGTGAGGTAGCGTTACGTCGGACTATAAACGGCCCTTTAAATGCCTCGGTGCCCTCGCTCGCCTCCACTAAGTTCGCGGGGGCGCGCGCATCGAGGAACTCTACGCGTCGTCTGTTCACCAAAGCGCTGCATGAGCGGAGGTCTGTCTGCGGTGGCTGCTGTGAATCGCGCCCACGCATTAGCCGCGCGCTGCGTCTCGCAAGCGCCCGATTAGCGAGGCAGTCGCAACACTTCGCTCCGTTTGGAACACGCCGCACGAGACAGGTTGTCCACGCCAGCCAATATATCGCGAAATGAAAACACGTACAAAGCTGCGCTCAAATTTCGCATTAGGGAGTATCGTTATCCTCGGTGAATTTTCTTTCGTGCAAGCCTGGAATGACTGTAATGACCACCTTCCTGTTGTAGTGATACTTACCCATCCAGATAAAAGCACATCATCGAATAAATTGTATGAGACAAGCCCGCTTCTCCCATAATGCAACTTGAACGGCATTTGCGCTGTTAACCCTTTAAGGACAGAAGACGATCTCAGCACGCCAAGCGCAAACTTCCGAAAAAGACAAACGACAAGAACGGCTCATCCAGCGCTTGTTCTTTGTGCAGGCCTGAAGACAATTTGAGCACCCGTGTTGCTCCGCGCGCTTTCCAGATGGTATGCGTCAATTTTGTGTTTCCTTTAAATAACATCAGATGGCGCAAGCAGCCATGAAATAGTAAAGTTGGGAGCATACACAAACTGGTTCAATGAAAACCACCTTGGTTACAGCGTAAAAAAAATCCTATGACGTTTTCACCTTTCTGACAGAAACCATTTGCAGGGTGGTCTTGCTTTATATAATAACCATGGAGAAGAATCTGGACGTGATGTTAGGAGCGTACGCTCAATTGCGTGCAATGAAGTCCAGCTTTGTTACCGTGTAAAAAATTCACCAACGATTACGATACTCCCTAATGCGAAATTTGAGCGCAGCTCAACACATGTTTTCATTTCGCGATATATCGGCTCGCGCGGAAAATCTGTCTCCTGCGGTACGTTGCAAACGGAGCGAAGTGTGGCGGGACTGCCTCGCTAATCGGGAGATCGCGAGAGGCAGCACGTGGGTCACGCGCGGGAGCGATTCATAGCAGCCGCCGCGGACAGACCTCCGCTCATGCAGCGCTTTGTTTCTATATATGGTATCATTGGATGCGCTCGCCGCATGCCATCGCTGAACAGACGACGCGCGCTCCTCTGGCGCCATCTCGTAGCCATCATCACCTGAGAGCCCGTCTTGTTCGGCACTACACATTTCTTCTCACGCTTGCACCATACTCTCCTCCGCTTTCGGCCTCGCGCTCTCTTTGCTCTCGCCGTATTTCATCGCCAGCTGCTGTCCGCGTTCGCTCTTTTCACCCCTCACTCTGCTCATTCGCTCGGTTAAGCCGAGGGACGCCGACGCTCATGCGCAAGAACGGGCGCCTAAGAGCTGCGCCCCAAAATAAAGTTCCCTAGTAAAATTCACCTTTTTGAGAGAAATTTTGCGCGTGGTCTTGCTTATATGATCATCAGAATCGCACTCATAGAACAAAATTGCGTCCTCTCTTGCAAGCTTTATAAATATAGTTTAACCGCCGTTAAAGGGTCATTAAACAAATATTTTTGACATACAGTTTCCTGTGTAATTTTAGCTCCTGCTGGGATATTGCAGATCTTAAAGCAGGTAACAGTGCGTGGTCGACATGAGCGCTGCTTCACAGGAGTTAGCATAATGCCAATGCGGATGGCGTAACCCTCTGAGTATTTAGAAAAGGAATGTGGAAAACTTGAATGTACTTTAACTTTTTGTGTCTTGGTCAGCATAGCGGGCAATGGCCGACGCCGCCGACTTCAGATAAATTTTGAGCGTCTCGTGTTATATCGCACCAGAGTATCAGCGCAGGGTATCAGCCATCGTAATGTGACAGTTGTGGCCGCGATTCGGTCCCACGATCACGTGAACCGCAGCGGGACGCCACAGCTACAAAAGCAGGCAGTACTCACTCGGGCCACCCTTCGAAAGTGGACACGGTAAAGAGCGTCAGCATGGCCTTGAGGACGTCGTCAAAATGGAAGTTGTTCTGTTCCCACATCCGGCTCTCTTCGGACGGTCGCGTTATATCGCCCTCGGCGTACACGATGAACTTTCCCCTGCGACAATGCAACCAAAAAAAAAATTAAGACACACTGCAAGCGACGCGTCCCAAGCGAGACGCTACTTTTGACCTTTAACTTTTTGTGACGGGAATTTTAACAGCGATACCGCAAGAAAAGCTTAGTGCAATGCTTGTTTTCTTTATTCATTCATTAGATACAACTTCAGGAGACTTGGATAAAATCAGAAGAGCGGCCTAAGTGTCATGCCACTCTCGAAGTGCAATAAAAATCATTCGCCAGTCACAATAAGATTACGGGTAAGATTATCAAAAACTGAAGATATATATTTATATTAAAAATATATTTGCAGCATTAGTAATGCAGAAATTTAAGAAGATGTACAAATAGAAAATATTTTTGGTGGGGACGACAGGATATAAGCTGCATAAGAATAGCTTGACTGGAAGCACCGCACCAACGAAAGGCAAGGCACATAATAAATTTTAAATTTGGAAATCAGTTAAAACACCAATAATGCAATAACTTCATCAGCGTACAAATGTTGAGAAAGAAATATATTCACAACACACTTTTTCTAAGCCTGGTAAACTTACACTAAACATCAAAGTAAACACTGCAGGTACTAAAATAACTTGTTCTTGGGCTAGTTGATTGATACTTTGTGAAGCTATTGTAGCGCAAATTCTTGTATCTGTTTCATTGGCGTCAGAATGACTTGACTGCAAGTACTTATGCTATAAGGACAGTAATCTCGTGAGGCAAACAAGTTACGCTGGAACATACAGATGTCACGGCCCCAAAAATAGCATTTCTCGATTGAAAATTGTTTTTAATGTATGTGTTGTTACAGCATGGCTTCTGATCCTCAGCTTGACTTGACTGCTGCAGCGTCGACTTCAACGTCCCGTGGGCCACCGCAAAAAGCTGATGCCCCGTTACGTAGGACCCTATCAGGTGATGCGCCAAGTGACTGACTTAAAATACGAGGCTGCCCCCACTGTGTCTGCGGCCCCGGCTGCCGAACTTGTCCACATATCGAGGCTCAAACCCTAGAACTCGGACTAGCACCGTATCCCTTAGGCAGCACTGGGATTGCGCTTTTGCCCTGGGCATTTGTGTTAGTTTGGTATGTGCCGGCAGCGCAAGAAGGGGAGAAGACGAGGTCAACCGTTTTCCGATGCTGGGGTTCGGAGCCCTCGCTGTTGCGTTTAATTAAACACCGGTGCAAATGTCCTACACCATCACAATGTTAAATATGAGCTGTGCAAGAGCGCCACGATGTTTGGATGCTTATTTATTAGACCTGGTATTTGCGAACTTAACGTTTGCAGGCCATAGTTGTTTTTTAAAAAGATAATTGATTATAAACTTTTGTTTTAAATTATATGCAGAATTTCTGTTTCCCGCGTCCAGTTTAATGAACGAAACTGAGGCACCACGCTTTATCTATGACAACACGGTAGCTTGTTACCTACGAATCCTCTTGGCAAATCGGCACTCGTCACATAGCATGCAAAATAAAAGATCACATTACTGTTTCTACTAGTGAAGCGGTGAAATGAGGTCTATTGAGGATTGGCATAAATCAGCAATATAGCTTTGTAAAGATGATGGCGTAAAGAATAGGCCACATTTTTATAGAGAGAGACTTGTTTCCTCTGTCACACCAGTGTCAAACAGACTAGCAAATGAAGTAAATCTCTTTACTATTCATCAATCTTGATTCCTGCATGTACGTGAAAGTATTCGCATGCTTCTGAGAAAAAACAACAATGAAAAAAGAGGAGGAATCAATGTATCAGTATAGCTGCTCCATATGCTTTTCGTAGACGTCACTGTCTTCATGCTGCTCACTCTTTCATTACTCAGACCTCGATAATAATACACGTGAATGCGCAAATAGATGCGTGGTAGAAAAGAAAGAACACTTACCGGCATTCTGCTTGTGTCAGCTTTGACCGGTCGGTACATCGAAAGAACTTCCCCTACACACACCACACGCATACAAAAGTGAGACGGCAACATAAAAAACAAAGTGAGACGCCTACACACGCAAACCTATATTGAAATGTCATCAGAGCTTACACACAGCTGAGACTGACCGGATCATCAATATGGCTCTACATCTTCCCTCTTTCATGCAAACAAGTTAGTTTCTAGAAAAGACTGTATGATACTCATGAACAAACGGCAAAAGACCGAAATGCAGTTCAATTTTTTAATTATCAAGACATAATCAGATATGCATGCGGTAGTCAACATCCTGCTATGGTTCCCTGACCCTCACGGAGAGCAGCTCAAAACATATTTTATGTTACTTGAAAGAGATAGCTATGCAATAAGTGTTGCATGCTCATACTTTTGCTGGTGATTATTTTCCTTTTACCACAACCACATTCTTTAACAATAAAGGCCATGTGGCTGGTGCTAAGCTTGTAAAAATTGTTCGTACCATAGGCGTACGACAACGCAATCGATTCACTGTGTAAAATAATGTGCGATTATGCAAGCAGAGATGGTCGATAGGAAGAAAGCACATGTATAGACTGGGACCAAAACTAAAGAAATTCTAAAAAGGTGGACATACATGATTGCCACTGTACCTCTAAATGTAACAAATGTCCAGCAACATGTGTGAAAAAGTAATTAGTCCAACGTGTATTGAAAGCACAAAATGCAATAGTTTAATAAAGTATAATTTCGAAGATTGCAGTAGGTTCTGATATTCCCTGCTAAGCTTGTCTTGTATATCAGCCATTTAGACACCAACGCCTGAGCTGATATATATACAACATTGATTCCGTTTGGTCGGTGTACAAATAACAATAAATGGGCGCACTTTTAAAAAGACGCATATTTATTTGCTAACGTTTCGGCGGTAGCACGACCTATAATGAAGCAAAATTTGACCCTAGTAAAGCTTCCTTACTGTGTCAAATGTAGTATTAGATTATCCAAAAGTAAGCTTACACATGTTCTACAACTCGTTTTTTTTGTTTCTTGTTTTGTTTTTTCTCTAGAAACGACAACAGTCCGCATTTTTATGAGATTAGAAAGACAAAGTGTGGACGATTGTTCAGTCAACCAACAACGTTTACGGATCACGGGATCTCAGAAAATGTCCCACTTCCGAGCAGCCTGCAATAAAACCGAACATCACAATATTGTTCACATACACTGGTAGAAGCTGTAAACGCGAACACTAGGCTGCGTTATGAGCCTGCTCGGAAATTGGACGTTTTCTGAGATCCCGTGGTCCGTAAACGTTTTTGGTATAGCGTCTAAATATTGAGTGTATGTTATCTCGCCACGCAAGCAACGGAGAAATGCATTTCCTTAAACGGCCTCAAAATTTGCCGCGTCTAGAAATTAAAAAGTGGCATGAGAAGGCGCATAGCGCAGCATCGTAGTATTTTCGGTGTCCGCGCTTACATTTGAGTATGAGCAATGACGATGCTCATATTCTGGGCGGAATTAGCTCCGTAGGCGCCCCAATAAACCCATATCGCAATAGCACGTATATATCTCAGTAACGAATTACATCGTTTTTAGAGTAGTTGGGAGTGGCATATCGCGTATAACTGCGCGCCTATTTCGTTTACGCCGAACGTAAGCGAAACGCACGTCTGAAAGACTTCCCACGTGGTTGCTTCTCGACAGCCAAACATATTGTGCGTGTTTCGTGAAGCGTACCTTAAAGAGCTGGACGCCAATGACGGCGAACATGAAGTTGAGCAGGAACGTCACCAACATGATGTTGCCGATCGTCTTCACGGCCACGATGACGCATTGCACTACGTGCTGCGTTGTACGGGAGAAAGAGAAAGGGACACGTTCACTTGTTAGGGGTAGTGTGCAAAGGGAAGGGCAAATACGCTCTGATGGAGGTTTATCGGTGTGAATTCCACCAAGTATAACAGGACACTTAAAAAAACACATCTTCGTCATCTAACCGTTTCAGTATCACAATATTTGCGCTGACTCTCTGCAGAGATGTGGTCTTAATGTGTCACCGATCTCGTGTATATTGCCTTGAATGGAATCAGCAGCAGTGGTGGAAATATCACAGCTCATTTCGGAAATACACCGAAAAAGCAGAAGCAAATCGCAGTTTATTTCGTCGGTTGTGCTCGGGCATATGGGGGCAACGCAAGAGCGCGAAGTATTTTTTTTTCTTTTATGCAGCTATTTTAGTTTTCACAGCATTCAAATTCAAACCTATTCAAACGTATTCAGCTATTCAAACCTATTCAACAAATTCAAGGCCACTTGAAAGAGACACCCTTCTATATGACTTGTCCATGATGCTGTTGTGACTCAAACATTTTATGTTCTAACGCGTACACGATGACATATACTTAGCAAATTTACAACTGCGATTCAAAAGCATCAAGTCTTGCCGGTGGCATTTCGATAGATCTGCTAACATTATGAACACTGTGTTGCACTTTTTCTTGCAGATACTCTCAGGCTGCTTCCCTCGTTTCTTATTGCAATCGCCACAACATCTTCCGCCACGCAGGGGAGGCGACAACCACTTCCTCTGGTTAACCTAGATGCGCTGTCTTGTTTTGTTGTTTGTTTTCTTGTCTTTTTCCTTTCCCTCAACCAGCCTGATCTAAAAGCTTTCATCCTCCTGTAGCCTTTCTTACAAAACGCTCACATGTCCTGACTTTACTGTGGAAAGCACGTACATATGTTGTGCTAAAGTAAGGTTAAGCTTGAAGTACGCGTGCGTCTGGTGCTTGAAAAGGTTAGATGGGCGCTTTTGAGGGAACGTAGCTCCAACTTCACCATTCTCTTTAACCGCCAGCACATTATAACCTAAGCGACGTACGTACGGTGATTTTCCTGATTCGTAAATATATCAAAGATTACTGTGACGTATCACAATCTCGGTACGAACTCACTTGTCTCTCCACATGAAAGGACAAGAAAAAGCCAGAATAGGCGAGACACATAGGGCGAAAAAAAGAAAGAGCGAAGGCAGGGATGTATACAGAAAAGTGTCTGGCTGCATTAGGGAGAATAGTCTAGCTGGCAATTGTACACCCTCAACGCTCAGCTCAGGAACATGATAAACTCTTCAAACATGTCTTCAAGGTGGCGCAATCGAACTCTCACCTTTAGACCTTTAGCCCTATTGATGGCCCTCAGTGGACGAAGCACGCGACAGACACGAAGGATTTTCACTACAGAGATGGTCCCATCTCTGCAAAAGAAGTGACGGCAGCAGTTAGTGTCGGTGTTCGCCAGTCATTGGTGAAAGTCGTAACTGAAAACGCCAAAGCTCAATAAATATCCATTCTAAGCAAAATGTTTCCGAGAAGCCTATCACTAAATAAACTTGAGCAGTAGATCTCGTACATGGTTTTCGTAATATCGTAAACAATGAATGACGCTAAAAAAGCTGAACTGAGGCAAATATATTATATCTTGTGTAAATAACTGTGTGAATGAATAATAAACTGAACTGAACTGAACTGAAATGAAGTCCGCAAGTTTTTCCTTGAAAAGTGGCGTCCCAAAATCTCATTATGTTGTGCAGTTCCACAATGTCAAGTTAAACAAGTTGGAATGCAACTGCAAGATTAGACAAACTTATACTGCTTATATATGTATTTATTTATTTACTCACTTACTTACTTCAAGCGCCCTCAAGGTCAAAACGCGTTAATAAATGAGTGGTGAAAACAGAAATACATGCGCATTCAATTTGACAAAAAGCAGGGTAAACAGCAGCAGTTTTTACAATCCGGGATGAGAGTGGTTCAAACAAAAAAGTGGTACCAGTCGACATTTGCTCAAAGAGTGAAACATTCGCTAAGAAATGGCAAGTAAGCACTTCTACCTTAAAACTGTGGTCTGACATGGATGAAATGTACGTACGCGGAGATAAACTTGACAAAAATTGCTGTGAATCCCGCTTGCACACGGCTACGTGAACGCTGATCAGCTATATGATGGACCATATTTCGCATTTCCTACGGCAAGCGACAGCAGTCCTTAATGCGGATTTCACTGAACGTCATGGTAACGCTTGGTTGGACTTATGGTGCCCGTCGAGCATTCCCGTGTTCTTTCTTTAGTCCCTGTCTTGTTACGCTAGTAATCATGTGTTATTATGCTCGTCAGCAACTAGCCCAGCTTTATGCCTTAACGAGCATTCCCTTTCCTTTTGTTTTCTGTGGTCATCAAGTCCTTTTACAACGACTTCCGTTTCTCTTCTAACCAATTTACACAAATAGCAAGCGCTAACAGTTACATTGTTGTCATGAAAATTTAATGAAATTGCGTTTCACGGTTCGCATTGTCCAATATAGCACTCGGAATTTTTTGCTTGTCTCCTTTGCCTGAAAAACAAAATAGTATGTAATCAGGCGCTCCTCGCCAACGAAGAGCTGAGCAGATAACCAAAAACCGAGAATACTATATTTATATTTTAGCTCATGGCTTCTTTGGAGAAACAAGAAAGGCGACGTGCATTTCTTTCACTGCTTGGTACAACAAAATGTTCGGACGAATCACACAAATAACGATGCTAAGTGTGTTACGAACTACAAACCATGCAGTAGGACTTCAACAGGAAGAAATCCGGGCTACAAGTTCAGAGCAAACAAAATGTTTCTGTTAGTGCCATAAGTGGTGCACATGGACTATAAGCAGATACTGATACGTGAACTACGAGGCCAAAATAAAAACTCTAAAGAACAGAATTAAAAAAAGAAATGGAAAAGCCTAATGTGCTTTTATTGTTGTAGAATAAAACTGACGTCACTGTATCGGAATGTAAGTGTCCTTTCTTTCTGATTTACTCGCAATTATAAAAGAAATTGTCAGACACATTGTAATCTGGCTGCTGCTTTATTATTTCATGTCACAGCCAATACACAACGGATATCACATTCAATGTACGAAACAGCCCTGAAAGAGCCGTCGGGCAGTCACTGACCCGAAGCCGAACGAGATGAGCGACACGCAGACGACGAGGACATCGAGGAGGTTGAAGTAACTCCTGCAGAAGGACCCTTTGTGCAGAATCACCCCGTACGCTATCACCTGCACAAAACGGTGAAAGAAGCTCCGGTCAGTGAGACGTCGACAGGAACAAATCTGAAGTACGAATTCGCAGCAAACATGGCGAATATTCACATTTCCAGATTCGCACAAAGTGGGAGGGGAGTATGGCGAAAGGGTGAAAAGGAAAGCGGAGTGCCGCACGAGACGAGTTCCGCGGCGGAGACCCGCTACGAGACAGCACCGCAATGCGCCGTCACGCGATTACCGATGACGTCATTACTAAGGGATGCGGCGAGCGCGTCCGGCGATACCACATATGGAAACAAAGCGCTGGCATGGGCTTCGGCCCCATTGCGCATGCGCTACTTCGCCTGCGCTGCTGCCGCTAAAGAAAGCGCTGGGCGCGAGCCGTGTGTTCCCTTGTTCATGCTTTCTTTCTGAACAATGAGCGACGCAAGTGGTGGAATTTGTCGACGCAACTTGCGTATCAACGCAAGTCGACGCAACTAGTGCAAATTTGACCTGCGCTCAAATTTCGAATTAGGAAGCATCGAATTCATCGGTGAATGATTTTTTTTTCACTTTGACAATCCCAATGCTTACGCATTAAAATTATATAGATGCAGCACGCATTTTGGAATTGATGTGAAGCGAGCCCCGTTTGCTTAATCAAATCCTATCAATTTGCCCATTTCATTCCAACGTCCTTGGCGTGGAGGAAACTGGCCCTCGCGCATGCGCTCTCGCGCGCCCGTGCTACACAACGTGGTACACGCGGCGATTATCTCAAAGAGTTAGTTGGGGTTGGCACGATAGAAGTTTACGTGCGATTGTGGTCTAATCGTGCTGAGGCACCAATTTTCCACCCCACCATCGGGCATGCACTTCAGTTATTCGATAGGACAGAAGCGGCATCCAGCAGCCATGGTCAGGAAAGTCCGGTAGGATTCCCAAAGACAGCGTCGCTTTAAAAGAATGTTGAAAGAACACGTAACTCCAATTACACGTATGGCATGTAAGCATATCTGCGGAATAGTAATTCGAAGATTAATAGTACCTAAATGCTCTTTCTTCAAAGTCTAAAAAGAGAACGACGCGTCGTCAGCTCTCAGGTATTGTCATGCTCGATAAAGCGGCCGGAAATATTCTCACTGAAAACAAACTGTACTTACAAGGAGCTACTATCTGTAAAAATGTGTTTAGAAAACAGAATACAGATATTGGCAACTGGTGCACATGTGATATTTTTTAGGCCACACATTCAAATATTTAGTATGTTTCTATGGTTAGGAGCAAACTCAGAACGCAACAATACCAGGAGAAAAACGGTGAGCCTTTTGAACAACACTACAAATACGGAAAACCATATCACATGGTTTATAGATAGTTCCAATATAATTGAGCTTCTGCAGCTTTCTTGATCATCATCATCTCAGCCTATTTTTATGTCCACTGCAGGACGAAGGCCTCTCCCTGCGACCTCCAATTACCCCCGTCTTGCGCTAGCTGATTCCCCAACTTGCGCCTGCAAATTTCCTAACTTCAGCAACCCACCTAGTTTTCTGCCGTCCTCGACCGCACTTCCCTTCTCTTGGTATCCATTCTGAAACTCTGTCCACCGGTTATCCATCCTACGCATTACACGGCCTGCCCAGCTCCATTTTTTCCTCTTAATGTCAACTAGAATATCGGCTACCCCAGTTTGCTTTCTGATTCACACTTACTGTCTCTTAACGTTAGGCCTAACATTTTTCGTTCCACAGATCTTTGTGCGATCCTTAACTTGTTCTCGAGCTTTTTTGTTAGCCTCCAAGGTTCTGCCACATATGCTATCACCGGTAGAATGCAATGGTTGTACACTTTTCTTTTCAACGACAGTGGTAAGCTCCCATTCAGGATTTGGCAATGTCTGCCGTATGTACTCCAACCCAATTTTATTCTGTAAATTTTCTTCTCATGATCATGGTCCCCTGTGAGTAATGACTTAGATAAACGTACTGCTTTACAGACTCTAGAGGCTGACTTGCGATTCTGAATTCTTGTTCCCTTGCCGGGCTATTAAACATTATCTTTGTCTTCTGCATAATAATATTCAACCCAATTCTTACACTTTCTTCGATTAAGGTGCTCAATCATTTGCTGTTTTTGTCCCCATTGTTGGTGCGCAGCGCAATGTCGTTTGCAAACCGAAGGTTGCTGAGATATTCGCCGTTGATTCTCACTCCTAAGCCTTCCCAGTCTAAGAGCTTGAATACTTCTTCTAAGCCTGCAGTGAATAGCATTGGAGATATTGTCTCTCCTTGCGTGAACCCTTTCTTGATAGGTAACTTTCTACTTTTCTTGTAGAGAGCCAAGGTAGCTGTGGGATCTTGGTAAACATTTGCCAAGCTATTCACGTACGCCTCCTGTAATCCTTGATTACGCGATGCCTCTATGACTGCTGGTATCTCTACGGAATCAAATGCCTTTTCATAATCCATGAACGCCATATAGAGGGGTTTATTGTACTCCGCATATTTCTCGATTACCTGATTGATGACATGGATGTGACCTATGTAGAATATCTCTTCCTGAAGCCAGCCTGTTCTCTTGGTTGATTGAAATGTTGCTCTGATTATATTGGAAATTATTTTGGTGAATATTTTATACAATACTGAAAGCCAGCTAATGGGCCTATAATTTTTTCATTCTCTAAGGTCTTCCCTTCTTATGAATCGGTATAATGTTGGCATTCTTCAAGTTCTCTGGGGCACTTGAAGTTGTGAGGCATTGCGTATAAAGGGCCACAAGCTTTTCAAGCATAATATCTCCTCCGTCTCTTAGTAAGTCGACTGTTATTCCATCTTCTCCAGCCGCTTTTCCCTGAGTCTTGCAAGGCCCTTCTAACTTCATCGCCAGTTATAAAAGGAGCCTCTGTATTCTGTATCCTACTTCGAATATAAGCAGCTTGTCTGCTCTGAGAACTGTACAGGTCAGTATAGAATTGTTCTGCTCCTTTTACTATGTCATCGATATTTGCAGCTTTTTTACGTACTTATAAAAGTCGGTATTGGCACTCGACAAGAGCGCACTCAGTGTTCGTCTTCCTTGCGTGTCTGAAAGTGGCTGCGAAAAAAGTGAACGTATGGGAACCTGAAATACAAGTCACTGATAGTCTAATAAAAAACGAGAAATTATTTCACAGGGGAATAAAACGCAGCCAGGATTAAAGAAATTGCTCGTTTCTTTGAAAATAAAATAACGCGTTATACACTTTCCAAGGAGTTCAAAGCTTACCTTGAGCGTGATCTCAATGGTAAAAACAGTGGTAAAAAAGTAGTCGAAGTAATTCAGAATCTGAAAGAGAGAAATGCACACACTTCAGTGTTACTGAAGGAAATATAGAAATAAAATGAGCAAGTGCACTAAGTGTCATGTAGCGATGACGATCGAAAAATCACAACACATTTTATTTCGCATATGCGATGTCACTAATAGAATACATTGCAAGCGTTCGCTCGTAACTGCACTACATATATGTCTTCTACTGATTTAAAGGTTTACAACATTCAGAGTAGAACGGTCTGATAGAACGTGAACATGGACTCCTACGTGTTGTAGAATCACAATCGAACATCCCACCCGATGCGCACAAATCCGCTTAACATACTGAGAGCCATACTTCGGCTCCTCTCAGTACTTTGTTTCCCTGGCACAATATAAAAATTAAATATTCTGGATAGAGCACAAAAAGAACGCCAGATAAAGAGTTTGCTAAACAACTTCCTAATGACATTTCATGTTAGTGCTTGTATAATTGTCTCAGTCTTTACCCCACTACATTGACCGATTCCTCAAGTTGCGCTTTTCGTTTATTCTTTATTCTCTTTAATGCACTCATCTATTTCTTATGTGCCAGCCCTGCAATGTTTTACAACTGAGATGGCGGTATCCCACAAAAAAAAAATATTTTGCTTCCGCTTAATTCAAAAAACACCTGTCAGCCTCAGAGGACACCTGAGGATGAAAAATTCAAATTGTAATAGAATACTGACAGAGATACAGTGTGTTCAAGCAATATTTAAATACACTTTATCGCACTATGATATCAACGTCAGTTACTACAAGCCTATATTACATTGAGCATTAAATGGCCGAGAAAAATAGGTGGTGTGAAAATCCACGCCTCCGTGATGGTTGCCTCTGAGTAACAAAAAGATCTCGCAGGCCATACTTTTGCTAACTGCACGTGCCAGAAGAAATTTCGGAGCCTTAAACACGTCATGGAGACGCATGTTTTGGGCACCACCTATTCGACAATCCGCCAGACAAAGACGTACTGACCGTGTTCCGGTGTGTGTTTGAGCGAAGCGGGTCCTCCGCGGCGAGCATACCACTGCTGACGAGAATGCACACAAGAATGAAGTTGCCAAAGTAACTGTGGTTGATTATCTTGTGGCAGAGGATACGAAATCTGTCGGAGAGTTAGAACACACAGTGCGACAAAAAAGTGTTAGGCTTTCCGTAATACCTACGCATAGTAATAAAAGGGAGCAGAGCGCGTTCAGCCACTGAGCGTCACATAAAACATTTGAAGGCAAGAATAATATACTCTAATAAACGTCAATAAACCAATCCGTTCATGCATGCTTAATCAGAATTGTACTTACTCGTAACATTGTAACTTCACGTTATTGTAGATGAAGGTCAGTATTTAGCATGCCTTTGTTACTAAACGAAATATGTTAAGATACTTATAGTTTTTAGTAACAGGTTGTTAATGAAGAAAATAGAGTGCACTACGTTTCTATCATTGCCTACTGCTATAATTTCATACCCGAT
This sequence comes from Dermacentor silvarum, assembly GCF_013339745.2. NCBI lineage: Eukaryota > Metazoa > Arthropoda > Arachnida > Ixodida > Ixodidae > Dermacentor > Dermacentor silvarum. Next base: position 123,889,607 of record NC_051163.1, on the reverse strand, counting down.
GTTATGTTTTATATGAAAGTGATATATGTTGGTTGTTCTGTGTTTTTACTCCTGGAGTGGCTTTTTCGAGGGCAAGCAGTATTAACACACAAATAAACACAGAAACAAGTATTCCAGATCAAAAACATCTCTATATTTGCAGGTCGCATCTGCTCTTGAAAGGCAAGCGCTGAAATCATTTCGTATGCCTTGTTTCTGTTATGGAGTTTCGCTGCGCGTTGTAGCTAAAGTCGTTTAACTAGCATCCTTGCTAGCTGTTGTATAATGCCGTCCTCTGAAGGAAAGAAACAATTTTTGGCGATGCATAACTTAAACCAAAATTTTTCGGCGCCAGAGCAAGGGTGAAACTCCGACTGAATCAAATCACAAATATGTTGTCATTACACGAAATCATGGTACATTTATGTCCATATGAAAGAACTGTGCCCAACGTACCCTAAACTTCAGGAAGTTCTCTGCCTCCCATCGTACAGTTACAGTCACGTCCACTGTTAAAGCTAGCGGGTACGCGGAGTAGGCGAGCACGGGGAACGTGTACGCGCAAGCAGGAGACGTTGTAGAAGGCCACTTGCGGTATTCGTTGTTCGTTCCTTACAAAACGACCGCAGAGTGCCCCGTAAACTGTCACCAGTCGATTGAGCGGCGTCGAGGCCTGAACCGCGCGTTTACTTCAACAGTGTCCCGCACAGTACGCTCTAGTACCAAACAGCACTTGCCTGTTGTCGTGCGAGAAGATGAAGAAAGAGCTGGCCTTGGGGATGGGCCGGATCTTGGTCTTGATGTTGAGTTCAGACATGCGGCGCGGGCGCGACGATCTGACGGACTCTTCATCAGACTCCACCTCCTCCTCGTCCAGCTCTTCCTCATCCTCCTCGTCTTCTTCGTCTTCCTCGTCCCCAACGTCCTCCTCTTCGTCCCCGTAATCTTCGTCGTCGTCTTCGTCGTCGTCGTCGTCCTCCTCGTCGCTACCGTCATCATCGTCATCGTCGCTTTCCTCTTGGTCAACTGCAGAAGAGGCAAAGAAAGAAATAAACTGTATAAGAGAGAGAGAGAGAGTGCCTCTCGCGGTGCATCTCTGCGGCGGCAGATTGTCAGTGAGCGAGTGCCGGATACAGCCCTCATCTATCGACACAACCTAAAGTGGACGACACGTGGCTAAATTAAAACGACAAAAACAGGTGAGCTGAGCGAGTGATTCGTGCAATAGAGACACAGACGTGAAAAACAAGGACATCAGCAGAGAACCGCGTTGTCCTCGGTTTTCTGCGTCACGTGGTTTGCGCGCCTAGCTTTCCGTACCATAAAGCGGCTGCCGGTCAGTTGCGTCGATGCTCCTGGGTTGTACGATGCAATCAGTGCTTCACTAACTAGACATTAAGCAATCGGTCGTTCTGTTGGTATATTGCTTAGGGGTTATCTAAAGACTATCTCTAAAAGTGTGATTGGCTGTTTGTATACTGCTTCAGGGGTACCTAAAAAGATATTTCTAAAGTGTGATTGGCATAAAAAAGAAACAAAATGAAAAGACACAAGTGCCGTCATAGCTCTCTTCTCCACATTAGGGATTGGTAATTGCTAAAGCCTCCTTCGCTACTCCCCGCAATTTCACAAGCGAGAGCTCGTTATGTGGACTGGAAGCATTGCGTGCCGACGGGCTGGGGAGGGTGTGAGTTCCGAAAAACGTTACAAAATGCACGAGAAATGTTATTATAAAAAATAGGTAAAAAAAGCGTATCGGCACCTATGGGACTTTGTGTCGGAAAAACAAAAACACGATCGAGTCGCTTTCAACCCATTGGTGAAACTGCGCTTCGACCGACAGCGTCGCCAGGACGTCCGACTTCCTGCAGGCGCTAAGTGGACGTAATGCGTGCGACCCACCGTTTCATGAGCACGCCGATAGTTAAACTTTTTGCAACAGGCTAATGTTGCGATGCCAACAGGCTAACGAGATGCGATCTCTGCATGAAAGGAAGCAGACCAGAATGTGCCGCGGATGTCACCTGCAACAATTAAATCGTGATACTTTTTTTTATGTTGACATGCTCGTTCTTGCGGAGCTGAAACCAGATTGCGTTTGCATCGTTGCAATAAAAAGTGCTTATGAGGATATACATTTCTCACCGAAACATGAAACTATTGTTTGTCGAATTGCAAGCGTTAGACCCTAATTGGTGGAACAAATATTGCGAGGAGTTCCTTACGTTCAGCCGACTCACTACACTAATTTAAGGGATATCTATGTTTGCTTCTAAGGCGGATGCGTGGCTGAAAGGTGAACTTTTGAACTGACATGCCAATTTTATCAAAATTCGGCAGGAACTTTAGTCTTCGTGTCGTTAAAACATTTAGTAAACTTGATTACACTAGCGCAAATAGAAAAGAAAACAGGGATGTTCCTGATGTATCACATTAGGGACACCATAATTTCAAAAATTGTAAAGTTAGATATATTTTTCATGAATAAAGATTTTCTGAATGTCCAATATTACAGGACAGGGGCAGCTTGTTGTAATTTTGTGCCTTCTTCTGTAAAAACCGCATCACTTGAAAACTTTTGAAAGCTTTCTAGAAAAACTTGAGTCTTTTTTATTTTTGTTACCGTGATCTAAAACTATATAGTTCTTTCTCGATAGAAGCAGTATAGAAATTCAAAATGTCCATAGGCTTGTTCTTGACAAACTTTCAGCCCAGAAACAATTCAAACTGTTTTGGCCTTTGCAGTTTCAAGACGATAGTTTTCCTGGAAGCGCGAATAGGCCAAGCTATGCAAATTGAAAAAAGAACTACTTGTTTATTTTCCATTACGCCGATAACTAAACTTGGCGTGGAGCTTCTTTGTATGCTTTAAATTCCAAACCAAACAAAATTATAAAATGCGCACTTCTGGAGAAAACTGATTTTAGCCCCGCGTCCCCGCTTAAGAGCAGGCATTGCGCTCTCAAAGTAATTATTCGTTACTAACCTTCGACGCGGAAAACCCTGCGAGCTCAAACTTTCTGGCCACTTCTATCTGAAGCTATAAGCCATAGATGAAAGTACCTCCAACGAAATGTTAATACAGTTAAAGCTGCCTAATTTATAGGCAGTTCAAAAGCAATCGCAGACATTCATCTTGACCACCCTCCACCATCTGTGTCATCAATACTAATTCTATCCCGAAGCTCTGTTTATTTCTATAGCTTGGCCCTAAAGCAGTGCCACAACACTGACGACACAGCTAACATTAAACTCAGGTTCAGAACAAAACGCTGCACATAAAAGGGAAAGTTTCATTTCACTTGAAATGAGTGGCCGTAATTCCTTCGCTTTCGTGTTATCTGTTATTTACTTTCAAAATCTCGTTCTGCACTCTTCTCACCTGGGTTTTTCGCGCTCCCATCGTCAGCACTTGTGTCTTCTACAGTAATTTGTACTTGTGTCTGAAAAACAAAAGCAAGATCGAGTTGAGCCGACCGAGACGTCGATGAGTTGCAACTCTGCATGAAAGCAGGATAGCTTAATTACCTTGTCTTGTTTTTCCTTAGATCTGAAATAAAGACAAAACGGTTATTTTCAGCTCTAGTAAAAGACTCTGCATCATTTCTTAATCTACAAAGCGCGTTAATAGGCTCGCCATTTCTGCTAATGGTTACTGTTTGCCTAATACAGCGCAGTATCAAACAAGTTAACTCTGAATACAGTTTGAGGCAATAGCATTGACGTCCACACTTTCTCAAAGCAGGGTACCAAGTATGAAATGCGACTTCGCTAGCACACACGTAAACAACTTGATATTTCGGCTTCCATCTATACAGGGTGTCCCCACTATCATGCACCAAGATTTAAAAATATGCAAATGCCACGTAGCTATACAAAACCAAGCTAATGTTCATTGCCGTCGTTTGGAAATACTCAGATTATTTTTTGCATTCCCCCTAATTAGATCATTTACTCCTAAATAATTATTCAACTTCTAAAATATTATATATTATATTCTCATCTACACTTTTCATGTAATTACAATATTTTAGAAGTAGAATAATTAAGACTAATGATCTCATTAGGCGGAACGCAAAAAATTATCTGAGTATCTCCAAGCGACGGCAAGCAGCATTCCCTTGGTTATGTCCAGCTACGTGCTCTTTGCATATTTTTTAAGTTTGATGCATGAGACTTGGGACACCCTTTATAGGTACGCGTATTTCTATATACGCTTCTGCAGCGGAAGCCCACCCTCCCGTATCTTAAATTGAATGCAGTATTTTTGCACTTGATTCGTAATAATTATGTTTGATGTCTGCGAACCATTGAATGACACATTCACTCAGTTATTCAGAGAGCAAACATGGTTTCACCGTAGTCAAGATAATATTAACTGCCAGTAGACCGAAAAACGAGGCACTTCAATACCAGGTGGCTCTATTAAGCACAGCTTTAAAAGCTGACCACTAACTGGCCCCTCCGTACAACATCATCGTCCACTGCACGCAAAATAAATATTCCACTTTGAAGAAGACTTTGCAGACATTCGCAGGAACGGCTGGACATCTAATGCTTAAGCGATATTTTACAGTCAACTGTCGCATTAAACTGACCAACCTTATATTTTATAGCATCATCATCATCATAAGCCTATATTTATGTCCACTGCAGGACGAAGGCCTCTCCCTGCCATCGCCAATTACCCCTGTCTTGCGCTAGATGATTCCAACTTGCACCTGCAAATTTCCTAACTTCATCAACCCACCTCCCTCATGACTCCTACAATTTTCTAGCATAAGATGAATATTCCTAAGGTGAAGCTCAAATCCTTGAATCGAATACGGGTAGAATAAAAAAGTCCATTCACATAAGATAGTTTGCCTATTTACACAGCGATCCACAGTGCTGGGCCCAATGAAGTTATAAACAGGCTCTGCCTTTAATACGATAAGGAGCCCCTCAAACCCTCCAAGTTTTCCCGAAAGTTCTGGGCACAACTGAATTTCACATAGGGTGCATAAAGTGCCCATGACCATGAATATAGAATTAACAGCGGTGCTTGAAGAAGTTAACTGGCCACTGCAAAAGCGAAAGGTGGCGAGAGAATTTTTGTCATGAAATGGTCACTCACATTTCTCACTCCCTACATTTTTAATAAACACCCGCCCCCCCCCCCTTTTCCCCCATTCCTACATATGAACTCGGCAGGGAAACAGAGCAAAAATACACGAAACACAAGAAGGGAGAAACACACCAGCGCTTTATCCTTCTTGTATTTCGTGCTTTTTTTTTTTTGCGGTGTTCCCTTGTCGAGTATGTACCGACTAGCCGAAGCCTCTACGGTGTTGCTAAATGTGGACCTGTTTCTATAACAGCTGATACTGTGCTGCAGTGCTGGCGTTTTGCGATGTGAATTGTTACAAGTTTAATGGCGACAGTGAACAGGTCAGGTCAGAAAATTGACAGGGACCTCGTGATATCACCCGCTGTATTGCGAAATTATTTTGCTTAGGTTTGTATAATTAAGTCTGCGGCAAAAAGATACAAAACATTCTGTTAAACTGCCGAGAAGCCGCTTGCTGGTGAACCCCATATTTTTTTAGTATTTTAGTCAGACCACCACCCGAATTTAGCGCTGCCAATTATGTTTAATCGTTATGCTAAGTTTTCAGTCTTTAGATAACCGGAGACTGGCATAGCCGCTACCGAAGCGTAGATGCCATCGCATCCGCAAACCATCGCTGCATCCGAGTTTACACCAAGAAGCAAGAACAATGCTCTGTCGTCAAGTAAAAACCACATCAAAGCTGTGCAGTTGTTTGCAGCAACACCTGACGAAATAAAGTTAAGGTGTACGAGACAGTGACTTAAGTGTTTACTGATTTCTGGGGATTTGCTGGTGTTGCTATTTCTGCTTGTTGTATTAGAGCGGTAAACGGGACATGTTCCGTACGAGAACAAATAAAGAAAGATTGAGCGACCAGTGTGTGTCGTTGATTCCTTTTTTTAACCTTGTCCAAAACGCTCCCAGTTTTCGGTCCTACTGGGCAACTTTCGTTCGAATGACATCCGCGGTACCATCGCACCGGTATTAAAAGAAAAAAAAAAACGCCGTCCGCCAAGCATCTGCAGCGTTGCGCGTAGCGCCAACGCCCTCACATCTTGATGAGCGGTGCATGGTTCATGTGGCCGGCCAGGGCGTCAGCCTTGTCCGACGGCGAGTGACCCCCGTTGTTCGCGCCCCTCCCCGCCTCGTTCGAGGCCTCGTCCTGGCTGGCCCCGCCGGTGTTCTGTTCGGCGTCCCGCTGCTGCCGTTGCTGCTGTTGCTGCTGCTGACGCCGTTTGCGCTCGCGCCGGCGCCGCCGCCGACGCCGCCGCCTCAGGCGCCGCTTCCGCTCCTGGCGGAGCCGCTTGCGCCGCTCGTCCTCGTCTTCCTCGGCGCCTTCCTCCTCTTCCTCGTCCTCCTGCGGAGTGACGCCAGTGATCGTTGCCTATTATATACTTGGGAACATTTCCTGTTGGGCCAGTTGGCGAAACATGCAGGGTGTGGCAACTATCATGAACCAAGATTAATAAAAAAAAAAAAGAGCAATTGCGTTAGTCGAAGAAAACCTAGTGCATACTGTTTCCAGTACAGTCGAGGAGCTTCCAGGGGTGTTTTCGTTACTGATATTTAATTAGGTAATTGTAATTAAGTATCTAACTCGAGAAGTTCTGTCCTAATTATCGCAGTATCAATGTGAAAGTTGTACAGCAACATGAAACACTCCCGATACAACTATCTGTTGCTCTATACGTGCTGCATAAAAGTGTTTTTCCGAGCGTGAGAGAAGCCCACGAATACACGCAAAATTGCCGCGCGACTGGCCGCTCGAACCACTTTGTAATAATGCTATAGAGGGAGTTACGCACACATTTTATAATTTATTGCTACTGTATTCATTAATCATGATGCAATTTATTCAGTGATAAAAACGTTGCTTTTATGAAATTAAAACAAAAGAGATGTTCCAGTTAATGATTAATTTTTAGATTGAGCAATCGGTGATTGATTGATTGATTGATTGATTGATTGATTGATTGAATTTGCACATTCAAACAAAACACGGGCTACGAGGAACGCTTTTATGGGGCGCTTGAAGTTCATTTAGGACACCTTGATTCTTCAGTGGGCACACTTCAGCCATCCCGGGCCGCCCACATGAAGTATTAGCCGATGCTGATCCTGTCCTAACTCCCAAAGTAGCCTTGGAACACAAAATCTTTTCAGCCCACTAAATATTAGGAAGTTCTACAGCTGGTGCTGATCAATGAGAAACTTACAGGTAATATCAAAATGGAGGGATTTATTTTAAACGGTGCTAATAAAAATATTCATTTTCGCATATACTTGTGTGCTGATATCGGCTAAAAGGGCCCTTCACCAGTTGGCACTGTAAATTATAGTTCCACACAGCCAGCTCTAAAACGCTGTCTGTAACAAAATATTTTTTAAAATATGTTTATTATTGGAGGAGATAGAGTAAATTGAATGTCTTGTTACCATACCGCCAGGAGGCGAGAGCGTCTGCCAACAAAGGCACTCTTTCCATCTGCCTCGAGAAGCATGCGCAAGGGACCGAGTTATGTTCACGTGGCAAGCCCCACTTCCTTCTTATTATTGTCCTCTTCCGTTTTTTTTTTTTTTTTTTTTTTTTTGGTGCGAGGCGCATTTACGGCGGCCTTGCGCATTGGACGATTTAGCGAAGTAACGTGCCCCGGTGAGTGACGTTGATAAAGCTGCGTTTTACGTCATGGCGCTTGTGCGTTAATCTCGACTTTCTGGCTGAGGGTGGCACTTCCACGAGAGGGAGGGCGCGTAGCGTTTGGTTTGAAATTTCAAGTATTTTTGCGAAGAGCAGCGCTGGAATACTTTTCGAGCACGATTGTCAACGCTTGAAGTGTCCGCTGCACTTGTCTGATTCAAATAGCCAACCCTGGTGAGGGGTCCTTTAACAATGCTACCAACGCATGATGAGGCGCTTCTGTGCTCAAGTTTAAAGAAAGTACGAATCCCTTGCGGAGAAAGGGAGACTCACCTTTTCTATGGCAGTGAGGCTTTCAGCGTCAGCCAGGTTGTCTACCGCGATGGCCAAGAATACGTTGAGCAATATGTCTTCATTACAACATGCTGTCAAGGAAAGGTCGGTTTGCGGAAGAGAAGGTATTTGGGGTTCAGGCAAAGCGCGAAGTCAATGTCACACCAAGGGTGAAACTAATAAAGTTGTATGCCCGCATTTGATATACAGTGTAAAGAATAGTGTCTATTCCCCGCACGGTATTTTAGAGTCAGGTGCTGTGCGAGGCCGCTTTCTCTTTCTCCCCTAAACACTTTCTTATTTTCACTAAACACGTCTAGGCCTTCTTCGTTCCTCTGTGATGCTGCATGTTCTGTTTTTGTTCTGTTTTTTTCTCACATCAAGCTGTATTGTATATTTGGTCGGCAATCATCGGCGTCCTCCTGCCAAGGAGGCGGATGATATGGTAGTCACGAAAAGCACTATAATACCGCACATAGTTTCAATTATTAAGGTAATTCACTACGCTGTGTAATTTTAGAACGTACGGTGTTTACTCGTTGGTCATAGACAGCGACATGCAGCGGGACAGGCAGTCAAGTTGTGGGGGTAAATGTGGATTTTCCAGCCATTAGTCAGTGAACGAAAGACAAAGGAATTGCAAAGATTGTGCGCAACAAACGCTGGCAGAAAACAAACAATGAACAACAATCCCTGTGTTGCCAGTCCGACCTTAAGCGCACATCTATGCTCCCACTTCCGGTGCTTGTTTCCGTAAAGGATACAGTTGCCGCAAATGAAGAGAATAATGAAGTAGATGCAGGCCACCCCGCCGAAAGAGCCAACACCACCGAAGGCTTTGATGCCGTCGTACATCACTACGTTCCAGTCCTCGCCGGTCAGGATCTGCGGTATTACAACGCATCACAGGCACGCTTGAGCATGCAGACTGCAGAAGCTGAGCTGCAACACACGATTCGCCGCGCTATGCTTCGCCTTTGTAATCGAAAGACTACGTATACTACCTAAATATTACTATGTTAGTAACTTGTTGCAAAGGAGTAAATTAAGCAACTCTGACACGACTCTGGAAAGCAGGACATACGTACTGGAACCGACTATCAGCTGTTTGCCCTTATTTTTCATCAGAAACGAAGTTTCTATATAGGTGAGCTTTCCGTATGAACGACGGGGTGCAAATCGTCATTGCGCTCATATAGTCTGCATCGAAGGAAAAAGTAGTCCGCATTAGAAGAGCATGTATTGCAAACGTGCAAGTCAAAGCTTTAGCAACTTATTTCCAGTACAGTTCACTGAGTGAAAAATCCCCTTCATTGGACCTTTTTATCTGGCTGTAGGAAGATGAGAAAGTACTCTTTGTAAACCAAAATAATTTTTTTCCTTCGTATTCCGGCCCATTTACGGTCAACCACAATATATTACGTACCGTGAAATCTTAGAAAAAGCTTAATATCTCCGCAGCCTAGCAACGCCGTCTGGCATTTTAATATTGTGCCTCGACTAGAATAGGCTAACAACATTGTCATATGCAGTTTTACTGGCTAGAACTATAGGCTGCTCGGGAATTGAACGTTTTCTGAGATCCTGTGGTCCGTAAACTTTTGTGGTTGACTGCACACAGAAGTGTGATAATGCTAAGGTGAAACGACTATCACGCTCCGTGTCGTTTCTCCTTTATGTACAAATTGAAATTGCCTGGTTTATTGTCCTTCAGCAACACAAGAGCTAGACAATGTGAATTTTTACGACACGGCATACTTCAACGCGCACCTAAATGTAATACATGGGCGTTCTTGCATTGTTCCCCCATCACAACTCAAGCGCCGCGGCCGGGAATAGAAACCGTGGCGTCGCGCACGGCAGCAAAATGTAATAGCCACGGAGTCACCACGAGAGGTAGATAAATGAATTGACAACCGATCAACAATAAAACCTAAATATCCCATCGTCAACTCAGTCCTTGTCCTCCTTTTATCATTCATCGTCAGAACTGTTTTTCTCATCACACGTTGACGTATTTCCAGATGTCATCCTTGGGTAATTTGCTGCTGCATCGACTATATTTACGTCTTGAGATATGGCGAAAAGCCCAAATAAGTTTTACATAATTGTGGTAGGTCAGCTTTATAAGTACGTTTGGTGCCCATGCACGCATTTCGCCTGCCTTCCTTGGTTACGAAGCACTGTAAATGTAATAAAGACGGCAACGAAAGGACAAAGGCAGAGGCATCGTCCATTACTTATGCGAGGTAATCGAGTGATTCACCTGGAATACGGTGAGCAGGGCCTGCCAGAAGGTGTCGAAATTGCTCCGCGGCTTGTCCTCGGTGGGGCGGTTGAACCTGCCGCCGAACACCTGCATGCCGAGCAGCGCGAATATCACGATGAACAGGAACAACAGCAGCAGCAGGCTGGCGATCGACCGCATCGAGTTGATCAGCGACGCCACCAGGTTCCGAAGCGACGCCCAATACCTGTCACGGGGCGGGTGAAGAAAGTGCGACGCGAGCCAGGTCAGTGTCACGGCTTAGAAAGCGACGTCCTTGCACTCGTCGTGTGAGCGAAATTCCTGGTGAAAAACAATATCCCCAAATTCCGCCTACGGCCGTACTCGACGTGTTCCTGTTACAGGCCCATGATATCGCCGACACTGCTCAGCCGAACTCACAAGAATTCGCCACCTTACGGTTTCATTTATTTGCAACCTAAAGGGCTATATTAAAGAACAATTTGAACATTGATTACGACGCACACCTTCAGCTGTTGAAGGTCCTTCGAGCGCGGTCGGATGCTGCCTTCGTATTTCCTGTTGCAAAGATGCTTTAAGGATACCTTCCGGATGCAGCGAGACTGTCAAAGCTGCACTCAGTTCGCATGTCACGCTTTTAGCATTGCTTCTGTGTGTCTCGCTCTCTTTCACCCCTCGTCGTATACAAAACCTGCAGTAACGTATGTAGCCTTCAGCAAGGCAAACCTCTGCGCTTAGCAATATTTTTCTGCTTTATTAAAATACCTATTTTAAAGAGATGATGTCGACTCTCACAAGTGCCAGCTACTCCTGTGTTTCAGCGAGTGAAAAAAAAATCTGCGAAGAATAAATCCATGGCGACAAACAAAAAGCACATAACGAAAGGTTTATGTTAACAAAATACACAAGCAATGGCTTTCACAAAAGATGTTATACAGAGTTATGCGACAGAACACTGAAGAAAGACATCCTTATTGCTACAAAAAAGTCAGAACTAAAGTACCTCTCGGAAGTCACACTCAAAAGTTGGTGAACATCAAATGTTTCAAAATTTTTCAAAGTACCTCTCATCAAATGCAATCTCTTATGTGGTTTCTTTCTCATAATTTTCATAATCAGGGCGCCTCTCGAGGCTCTAAGGGAGGTCGAGGAAAACAATGATATGCGACTGCTCATACTAGGGCATGCTATAGCTATGAATGCTTTGCACTTTGATCAAACTGTGAATGCAGTGTCACGTGTGCCTTTCTGGGCTCCCATCTTCCTAGCTGTTCTTAATTTTGCTGTGAATTACCAACTTGCACTAAGCTTGCATCCTTGTACATTTTAGCAAAGCAACAACATGACATGACCAAGGCTGTACAACATGACCTACAACATGACCTAGGCTGTACGGAGTCTTTAAAGATCTCATACGCAATACTCAGTTCTCACCTTTCATCCTGTCATTCAATAACGCTCTGAGCCACATATGCTTGCGTTACAATCAACTATGATTCCATTCAATTCAATTTCATTCAGCATCATGTCACATGGTGCCAGGGACATAGACGAAATTCAGCAAAAAAGTTCCGTCTGACGGAGATCCGTGCTCCCAACGTCACATGGTTTCAAGAGCTTTATTTTACTTAAATGCACGCACTGTAACAAAGGAAACCGTGACACTTGTACACCAAAAATCGGCGCATCGGCGCATAACAAGAAACCGAATATAAAAGCTAAAAAAGTTCCAAATGACGAGTAGTACAAAATGCTTCATTTCCCTTATCAGCTTACTTTTTATTTGTCAATGATTAGCATCGTCAGTGGTTAATGAAGAGGAATTCTTAGTTAATTCAAAATCTCAAACAAACATATACCGCAGTTGCGTATATGACACTGCATGTAAATCGCACTTATGTAAATCACGCTCATGTAAAAAGAGTTCATTTAACAATGTACGTAGCCGCAAACATAATGATAATTAGCGCACCCTCTTAATTACTTGAACAAGTATACACTTTAGACGAAGCTTTAGTTCGTACCCAACTCCGATGCCACCTATTCAAATACATGTAAAAAGCAGGAATGCTTTTCCTCAAAAAAGTGCAGTTTTTTTTTTGCACATGTATGCGAAACTTCAATTATAGTCATTCCTTGAAGCATAATCTTGATTCAGGGCCTGAATTTGTTTACAAAAATTGCCAAAACTTGATAAAATAGAAGCACGAAGTATACAAATTTCTAACTCTGCATCAGAAACAGATATCGCAGTTTTGTGGAAGACTACCTAGTTCATCTTTTTATTGGCAAAATCTTTAGAAATATCAATAATGGGATAGGCTGGACGTTATTGTATGAAAGTATGGGCAAGTTCAGAGTCAAAAGGCAGTTTAAATGAAAGTTCTTTGGCAATCGGCACACGGTGAACGCTCTGACCGAAGACCACGTGCACGTGAATGTATCGGCGAGTGCGGCAAAGCTTCAAAAATTTGAGCACAACCGTGAAGTTCCACTGCAAGATCACTTACTGGAAGGAAATAGGGTAATTGACATGGAGATCCCTTAATCTGTTTTTGCAAAACAGTGGCAGGCCCGGAATGCAGGAAAACCTCGCTCAGACTGGAGCAGCTCTCTAAGCATGGAATATACTTTGTATGTGTTGTTCTGTGTAGTGCATACGAAAATGAACATTCATTTGATTCATTTGAACATATACACTCTGTAGTTGTGACAATGGCGAAAGTCATGAACACGCCACCACCGCTTTGGCAGTCCGCCTAGCTACCAAAACATATCTTCAAAGCTCTCTAAATCTGCAGAGATTGCTCCGTCCAAATCAATTATGGGAGCCGCTGCTGATGTGCATTGTGTTGTGCAAAGTGCAGATTGTGGTGTATCATGTGATGCCACATTGCAAAGGCGTAGACATTCTTCTTTGAACGGCCGTACGTGTATCCTTGATATGCACTGATAATGGGGAAATTGTTGACGCAGAAGGCATGTCGAGAAAATGTAGGACATGCCAATCGAAAATCAAGTTGAGTTCCACAAGCGCTGACCTTCTGGCATGGTAGGCAAATCATACCCTGTGCCAAGCTAATTACATCGGCAGCGCTGCCGGTGTGAAGGCAGTAAGACACTACCGCATGGTCGAGAGCGCAGAAACAATGCGTGGTTAAATGCATGTCGGTTTCTACGGATATGGTGATTCCAAGAACCACGCGGCCGCCAAGGACGTGTATGGCACAAACAGCATGCGGAGACTAGAGTGCGTTGGGCATGTACAGAAGTGGGTTGGATGCGGTTTGCGAAAACTGATGAAGACCGTTCGTTGATTTGGAGCCAAAGGAAAGGTAATGAGTGTTCTAATCGGCCGACTGTTTTTGTCTTGCCATCGAATGTTGGCAGACCTGCAAGAAATGAAGCAACCCACATTAGCGAGCTTGTTCAGTTGTCCGTTCCATCTATGAAACTCCCAAGGCATGTCCTGTGCCTTCTTGGGCCTGATAGTTGGTGCGGGTATAAACGCAGAAATGCATTCGGTGGCGAATGCTAAAAGCACAAGGGCGGCCTTCCCAATTAGGTGCTCAAAAAAAGTGAAGCCTGCCACTGCTTCGAGGAGCTTTAAAGCAAATGCCTGCACGGGAAAACCCAATAATTTGGAGGACGCTTAAGCTTCGCCTTTAATAGTGGAACGCGATAGCATTCTAAGATCCCGGAGTGCTTGTCAGGTTTCAGAGCAACTGCAGCTTTCTTTTTTCTGCACCTTCGCCTCGGTGCGCCGCTGCCGAGGAGGCGAGCGCCATCTGGATGTCGTTTTTGCAAGGATCACTAACTGGGACACGCTGCTGCATCAATGGTAGAAATCCTGGAAAAGGGGTTTGTGTTCGATTTTCCGCCTAACAGAATTACGTTTTCTCGTATATTCAAAATACAAGCCGACGCTATCACGCCTGTAGGTTGTGGTTAAGTCATACTTTACGATTTTATGACGCATTTTACTTTGAGAAATTGGATTAGTTCACCACCGCCTTTGCGCCACGCGGAGGGCCTGCGTGGTCAGGGTTATTTGGCATGATTTTCCTGGCCGCGGGCGTCACACGCCGCCACCGACGCCGGATTTTCTGAACCCGGGGCCCTTAACGATAGCGTTGAAATACCACTGAGAGCTTCAACAGGATGATTTGACAACGGATACCCAAAGACGTGCACGTGAGCCAGCGCATTATATATTATGCTGTATGTCACTTCAACAATGCGGACAGCGGTACAGAAGATATTTTGAGGGAAGCCGGCATTAAACCTGGCCACCACACCCTGGTAGCATGTTGCACCAGAAACCAATACCGTGTGCACAAGGCACAGAGTCAAGTGACCGGAAAGAGGGCCCTACTATGAGTCTGGTGAATTTTGTCCGCGCAGAGCGTTATGATTTTGCTTGTACAAGGACTGCGAAACCTTCATTTCGTTTTCCAAGAAACTTTATTTTCTGCACTTTCTCATTGCGCGAACACTCGTAACTTCAAAACGAATAAACATTTTTCGGTAAAACGTTGTATGCTTCTTTCTGTGTTACTCGTGTATGTAATGATATAGGATACTTGAAATAAGATAATAACTTGTGATATACTTGTTCACTTCAAACATGGTCCACAAAACGACAATGTTTTGTTTTCTTTGTCCTTTTTTCACTATAACTTGATTAGCATTTATACGATAGCAAACATCCTAGTTCATTCCACAGCCTGCTTGCTTGGCTACATTACTGCCAAAACATTTTCCATGCCTGGACCCCATTCGCGAGTTATGAGTGGTGGCGTAACAACCCAGTTTGAACAATTTATGCCAATAAAGACGTACACTTTTTCAGTGTTTAAATCACTTCAATTTTATATGAATTCGTCCTTTAGAAGGTAAACATGAAAAAAAAAATGTTGCAGTGGCTTAGCTCGGCTATGCCACGATATACGTAGCGTTAGCAAAGGTTCAGCTGGTTATTCTTAGCTTTCCTGGTTGTCTAGATTGTCAAGGATTAGCTTGATTGTCATGCTTACTGCTGCTCCAATGACACACACAAACGCCAGTCAGAAGCGCAGCGGCTCCAGCGCAGTGTCAGACGGCAACTGCACAGCGAGCGCGCGCCGGCGCCAGTGCGTCTACCACGGCTACGACGTCACTCCTCTGGATGCGCAGACCGGCGGCGGTGAGTCGCGCGCGGCGGCGGCGGAGTGCGCGAGAGGTGCCGGCTTCGGTGGCTCCGGTGCGCAAGCCGTGTGACATCACTGATCCTTGCGCATGCGCAGCACGGCTCTTGATGTGCCGCGCGAAACGGGCTTGGCTAGGCCAGTGTAGCTAACGCTACAAAAAATTGTTCTAAGGTCAAAATTTCGAAGCTTTTCTAAAAGGTGGCAACATGCCTAGTAATTAGCTGCAATAAGCCAAACTATAAAATGCCAGTTTTACATTTGGTTTGATCATCAATGTAACGTCTGCGACCGCAGTTAAGGTAGTGAAATAGCGTTATCTGTCCAAATTATTCATCAAATACATTCACGTCAATGTGAAAACAGACCCCTCAAGGCTTATACGTTATCCTCTCCCACACTACCGAGTACCCGCAAAACTCCACGGCGAAGCGGCAGCCTATTGGATTTCTGCATGACACTGACCTTCTTTCATGTTCCTTTTTTTTTTTTTCTTATTTCTTGCTGCATTGAGTAAAAAAGCCACCAGGGGGCCGAGTGAAGCGGACGCGCTTCACATGGGCTGCTGCTTTTATCGCGAGTTATTGCGGTTAACCTTAACCAAACTTCACGATTTTGTGTCATTCAACTCAACAAGGCAAGCGGCATCGAAAGATACCAGAATTACAGCGGTGAGTGGATTTGTTTACCTTGACCTACCGAGCAACGAGCACCTCGACATATTCGAACGCCGTTCTCCGACCGCCGCACGCGCCCCAGGAGCGGGCCTGCGTGGCCTCGCGAGCATCGAGAATGGCAGGTGAAACGAACGGCAATGCTCACGAAATGGAAATAGAGAACAATAGTCAAGACTCGACAGCGGACCAGAGCAACATGGAATTCGATGAGAACAGCGGGAAGACGCTGAGTCAAGCTGTCCCATGGTTCCAAGCAATCAAGGCAAGGAAAAACAAGAAGTCGCCGAACGAGGACTGCATACAAGAGGGAGGAAAGCAAGGAAACTCCCAGAACCAGCAAGGAGGACTGAACGCGAGGAGCAACCCGAGAGTGGAATCAAGCATGCAAGCCAACAGCAACCAGCAACGTCAGCAAGATCAGGGAAGCCGAACCAACGGCAAGCCACCGCCACGACGCGCGACGCCGCCGCTGCCAGATAATGATTAAGTACGAGGAGTACGAGGGGGAACCCAATCCGGATCTAGACCAACCTTTCACCAAGTCGGAGATCAAGGCAGCCTTAAAAAATCTCACGAGAAACACGACGCCCGGCAGCGACAAAATTAACAACAAGACCCTCCGTAACCTTGACGACGGGGCGACGGAGAGTTTACTAAAATATATCAATGAAAGCTGGCAGACCGGCAGCATACCGGCTTCCTGGAAGCACGCGGACGTAACGATGATCCCGAAACTCGGCAAGCCCGTCAAGATACAGAATCTGCGCCCGATCTCTCTCACGTCGTGCGCGGGAAAACTCTTCGAGCACATGGTCCACAATCGACTCTCGCCCTACCTGGAAGAAGGGGGGCACCTGCCGAATACTATGTTCGGTTTCCGACCAAACCTCTCGACCCAGGACATTCTACTTCAGCTAAAAGAAGAAGTCATCGACGGCCTCAGCGCACGCCACAAGAGTGCCATCCTGGCACTCGACGTGAAGGGAGCCTTCGACAACGTCTCACACGAAGCAGTGCTAAACAGCCTACAGCGGACCAACTGCGGACGGCGGACATACAACTACGTCCGGGACTTCCTGACGGGTAGAACGGCGGCCATAGGCCTGGGGAACCTCAGGACCGAGAAGTTCCAAATACCGCCCAAAGGAACCCCCCAGGGGTCGGTGATCGCTCCGTTGCTGTTCAATATAGTGATGAGGGGATTGCCAAACCTCTTGGAGAACATCAGGGGTATCCATCACGCAATATATGCAGACGACCTGACCATATGGACGTGTACGGGATCGGTTGGCGAGCAACAAGACGCCCTGCAGGAAGCCATCGACAGGACCGAGCATTATCTACACCGCTGCGGTCTTTCATGCGCGCCGGGAAAGTCGGAGCTCCTGATCCTCAAAAGGAGGACAAGAGGGTGGCCTCCGCAGGAGACACCAGACCCAACATTGACCCTACATGGAGTCAACATACCCAAGGTGGACGTACTCCGTATTCTGGGCCTCACTTTCCAGAAGGACGGCGCCGGTCTCGCCGCCATTAAAAAGCTGCAAGCGACAGTTACCCAAGTCGCGCACTTGGTGCGAAGAGTGACTAACAAAAAGCATGGCCTGAAAGAGCAGGACACAATCAGATTGATAGAAGCCCTGATAATCAGCAGAGTCACTTACGGCACCCTGTACCTAGGTCTCAAGAACAGCGAGAGAGACAAATTGAACATCCTAAGACGAAAGACCTACAAGCTGGCACTGGGGCTTCCACCGACAACGTCGACGGAGAAGCTACTCAGCCTGGGCATCCACAACACTTGGGAGGAACTAGCAGAGGCCCACGAGACGAGCCAGATAGAGCGACTCAAGCTCACCAGCACGGGCAGGGACACCCTAATAAGACTGGGCTACTCAGTCGAATATGAGTCCAGAAAACAGCGGGTTCCTCTGCCCCTGAGGGAGAAGATCACGGTGGCCAGCATCCCGAGAAACATGCACCCTGAATACAACAGAGAAAGGAGGCGAGCGAGAGTGCAAGCTCTACGTAAGGCCTACGAAGGATCAAAACAAGGAGAAGTCAGATACACCGACGCGGCAAAGTACAAGAACAGAGCGGCCCACGCTATCAGCGTGATCAACGGCCAAGGACAACAGGTAGCAGCAGCCTCGGTAAGCACTTCAAACATCGACTGCGCGGAAGAAACGGCGATAGCCCCGGCAGCCACTACGGGCAAGTGAGAGGAAGATCACATCACAGTCATCACGGACTCGCAAACAGCATGCAGAAATTACCAAAAGGGCCGCATTTCGAAACAAGCCCTGAGCATCCTCGAAAAACTAGACAATTTTCAAGAACTGTACATTGTCTGGGCCCCGGGACACGAGTCCCTGGCGGGTAATGAAGCGGCTAACGCTGCTGCCCGAGATCACATTCTCCGGGCTATCCCACCGGGTTCACGAGCACCGGCAGACCAACATGATAGCGTCCCGAAAAGATACTCCGATATCCTGAGTCATTACAGACTGGGCAGGAGGATCTACCCACCCCCGCATCCCAAGCTAACAAGAGAAGAGGCAGTGATCTTCCGCAAACTACAGACCGGCACATTCCCGCACGGCACCCTGCTACACGCCATGTATCCTACGACCTATGCTCACAAATGCGCCTTCTGCTCTGCGCCGAATACCCCCTACCACATGATATGGGAATGTCAACAAAACCCATCGACACCACCCATCATCGGACCAACCGTCGAGCAGTGGGAGGCCCAGCTGACAAGCTCGAGCCCTGAAGACCAGCATCGCCTGGTGAGCAGGGCCAAGATATTGGCTCAGGCCCACGGCATCCTGGACTAGGGACGCCGCCCACCTCGGACGATTTTAGCGTCTGCTCATTTCCCTAAATAAAGTTTATTCCTCCTCCTCCTTGCTGCATTGTGAACCAGCTCTCTCAAGCTACAGCGGTTCGGTGCACCAGCTTGTGCAGTCTCTTCTGCGGCAAAGAATCCTACATTTGGCTCATTGATCGCGATCAGAAGCGATTGAGGAAAGCCTGATGGGTGCAAATGCGCATGTTGTTAGCCACACTATTCCCGCTGTAAATAATGACGAGTGCGCTAGGCTTACTCTGGCTACAAGAGCGTCTTGTAGACGGAAGTTTAGTGTACATAACTGTGCGCGGCGGTTTCATACATTTCTCTGTCATTCTCTCTCCTATTCACTCATTATCTCCCTTAATGAATTTTTTTTCTTAATCTCCCTTATACGTCAATCACGATCCTTTCTTCAACAAAGGGTTGCCAGCCAGTAGACTGCCATTCTCCAGTTGGTTCTTTTTTTTTTCTTTCTTTATCTATGTGATCAATTTTGTGTGTACGAGCATAATTACACCAATACTACCTGATTAGGCACGGCTAAGTGATTACTGAGCTCTACACAACTGAGATGAATATACACTGTTTCTTTTTTTGTTTTTGTTTTTCGAACAATAAACGCATAGTTTGTGAATGCGGAAGCCGTGATCTGAGTGATAGTGACTAGTAGATAGGAGAAATAACCAAAACATTTGTTTCATTGCCTTTCTAATGAACAGCTCTGGGGAAAATCTTTTCATTTCGAAGTTGAAGACATCCAGGACGCAAAGCACAGAACAGCCATTCAATAAATATTCTGTGACTATAGCGCCAACGCCTAAAATATGTCCAAGATGGGCGGTGAAATATATTTCTGTCCTGGTCAACATTTTTCTTCATTACATTCTTGCCAAGTGCCCAGAGAAGTGAGCTGGAAAACAAATATATTCCTGTGCACATTTTGATTGTATCCCTCAACGAGACAGCTTTGCAAATAGAACATGATGGATAATGCTGCTATTAAGAATTTAATCCGCAAATCCTGGTGAACCCCATCCTTCACCAACTTTCACAAAAATGACGTCCATAGCCATGAGACGAAATTCCGAAGAAACGGCGGCTTCGCGTCTGCTGTGATTATCCTACATAGCCCATTATACACATATTCTATAAAGTGTACCCTTATATACAGGGTGTCCCAGCTATCACGCAGCACGATTTAAAAAAATAGGAATGGCGTTACGCGAAGCAAACCTAGTGCGCATTGTTTCCAGTACAGTGTAGTAGTCACCAGTAATTTTTTTGTTATTGAGATTTAATTAGGTAATTGTAATTAATTATATGACTCGAAAAGTAGTATCCTAATTATGAAAGTGTCAATGAGAAAGTTGTAGAGCGACATGTAAAACTCCCGACACAGCTTTCTGCTGCTCAATACGTGCTACATAAAAGTGTTTTTCCGAGCGTGAAAGAAGCCCGCAAATACACGCAAAGTGCCTCGAGTGGCCAGTCGCGCGGCAATTCTGCATGTATTCGCGGGCTTCTTTCACGCTCGGAAAGACACTTTTATGTAGCACGTATTGAGCAACAGAAAGCTGTGTCGGGAGTTTTTCATGTTGCTCTAGAACTTTCTCATTGACACTTTGATAATTTGGACAGTACTTAACGAGTTAGATAATTATTTACAATTACCTAATTAAATCTCCGTAACGAAAAAATTACTGGTGGCTACTATACTGTACTGGAAACAATACGCACAAAGTTTGCTTCGCGTAACGCAATTCCTCTTTTTTTTAATCGTGCAGCGTGATAGCTGGGGCACCCTGTATGTATACACCTTGTGTGTAAAAAAAAATATTCGGAGCATGCTCTCTACTTTAGGTTTACATGGCGTTATTGGTTCATGCAGCAGCGCATTCGGTGAGGATTACTCACTTGGTGACCTTGAATATTCGCAGCAGGCGGACGCATCGAAGCACGGACACTCCTAGCGGAGGCATGATGTCGGTGTATGTGAACACCGTCTCCAGGATAGAGCTTATCACCACGAAGCAGTCGAAGCGGTTGAACAGCGACACGAAGTAGCCTTGGAAACCCAGGCTGTACAGCTTCAGTAGCATCTCCAGCGTGAACAGCACCACGAAGAACATGTTCGCCACGTCTGCGCACGAGAGGAACAGCACCAATGGTTAAGACGTGTTTTTGATTTCTACATGGGATTAGCATTTGTAGCCTATTCCAGCCACTTTGTGTGTATCTTGCCTCTTTACGCCTGTATGGTACACGAAACGTTCCGCTAAGGCGTTCTGCTAATTTGCACTGCCGCTTTATCGCAAGCTTGGCGGCTGTGAACCCCGTAGCCTACTATGTGATGCAATCTTGGTGATGTCGTTGTTGGTAGTGACGCCATCGATGCACACTTTGATGCTTTCGACCAGCCATCATACTACGAGCGAGTCCTCTATTTTTTGTATGAGCAGTGTATTTGTCACGATCATCATTTTTATGTTCTTAAAGTATCCTTTCAAATTTCTTTTTCGTGCAGGGTGGATCGGAACCCGCGGGTCCCCGGGTTCCTCAAGGACAGCAGCTGGGCGCTTTAGCTCTGGGCCACGAGTGCCCACAGGCTGCGAGGGAATAATTACCAGCGTTTCCACGCGCCAGTGCGCCACCGGTGAAATTTCGGAGGCCACGCAAAAGAAGAAAGATTCCGCAAGCGCGCTGCTAGATGGCGCTGTGTGTCCGGAGAGAAGCGTAAAGAGGAACCCAGCTGCAGTTCACGCCTGATACACGACTGCTTTAGGAGGTAGCGTTTCGGTGGGTCGCTTCCTTGGTAATAGCATTACCGTCGACAGTGATCGATGACTATCCACGGCAATGCGTTTAGCATTGAATCAATGTAGCGACACAACGTATTGCCAACGTCGAAACCAGCTATGTGTGATGCGTGTACTACAGCGTGACACCTCTTTCATGCTTCCCTAAGAAACTCGTCTCCACCTAGCGGCGCCTCCGTGAATCCTGCGCATTGCGTCCAAAATGCAAGGCGCGCCGGAGCGTGCGAACGCTGAGAAACACGTCATGCGGGAGACGGGCTCCTCTCTCGCGCTCCTGTCTAAACACGCTGCGCCGTCATTCGTGGCGCTGCCAAGAAGTCCGCAAGTGGACTCCTATAGACGAGAAGTGCGGCATGCCAGTGCGTGCGAACGCTGGAAACTGTGCCCTCGCTTGTCGCAGACTTAGTATCACATACAGTGTGTCAAGTTGGCGAGACGTTCATTACAGAACGGCGCATACCCAGTGCATTCATGACAAAGCTGGCTAAAGCGTTGGCGTGAAAGGCGTTCCTTGAAAAGCGGCAGATACCCAGTGCATTTGTGACGCAGCCTGCTAAAGCATCGGGGTATTGTCCTTGAGGAATCCTTGTGACGTGAGTTCGATTTCGGCGAGCAATGGAGAAATGTAAAGCATCTTTTTGGCCATTGTAGAGCGGCACGTCCCGAGTGGCGCACACCTAGTTACCGAATTTGGCGTCAAAGGCTTTTATTGAACAGCGACACCCAGCTACTGGCGCATACCCGGTGACCAAAATCGGCATCAACGAGGTTAAGTGAAGAGCGGTACATGCCAAGTCCTGCGTCTACCGTGCCCCATGTCGGCGGGGAAGTTGTTCGTACACTTTGCTGCACACTCAATGAGTCAAGTTAGTCCGATGGTTGGTTTCGAACACGGTTGCCTCCAGCCCAGCAGCATGATGCTCTAAGCATTTCAGCATCAACTACACAGTGATCAAGTTGGCGAGAAAACGGTTAGAAAGAAACGTAAAAGCATAGATAGATATATTGATGGCCCCCGAAAGTCCGTTAAGTACCCTAAGCATGATAAAGCAAAAACGTCGCAGTTCCCCCCGAAAGGCGAAGTATCAGTGGCGATAGCAAATTAGTGGACAGCTACACGAAGTAAAGATAATAGTTTGATCGGCCTTATAAATTTGTAAACATAGGTATGCTAACCAAATGAACAAGCATGCTGTCGAGCGTGCACAAGCACACATGAACGCATCTCACTCGCTGACCGCGGAAACTCGCTCTCAGAACGCTGGAGTGAGGAAGCGCGGCAGCAGCAGCGGGCGAACTGACCTTCGTCCTGCCGCTCGCATCAGCGCGAACGAAACCGCGAAAACACAGCGCACTCGGACTGTGTCCCCGACGCAGGTAGCATTCAAGATACACCGACCCGGGAGAGCGGGCGCTCGCGGCCGCCGGGGCCACCCGGAGTCGGGGACACTCTCACCAGCTCTCCCTCGCACGCTTTCGCTCGCACATACAGCATACGGCGCGCGGTGATGATTTTATCGCCATTGGACTATACAGAACCTCGTGGCTAGGGCGAGGGGGACGCCTACGGCAAGGATGCGCCTGGAGTGTCCATTTAATTCCTATCGAAATAATAATAAATCTGTCCGGGCCTTCTTTGTAAGGAAGCTGCCTAGGTAAATTGCCGTACCATAATTGACCATTTGGAGGTTGTAGGTGGGTCTCACCTTCTCTCGATTGTCTTTCTTCCTGGGTACATTACGAATGAGTCGGCATCAATTGCCGACGTATGCAGGGCAGAGGAAATAGAGCGATAACATAAATCGCGATTGATAATCAATATAAACAATAATAAGAACAAACCAAAACACAAAAAAAATACAGATAGAT